>NC_053116.1:30345284-30567784 GCF_010015445.1 Perca fluviatilis | reverse complement strand
GGGTTTTGTGCGGTTCTTTGTGGAGCTGGTGGGCCACTATCCTCTCCACATGGTCGAGTCCTCCAATGGAAGCAGGGAGCTTCAGCGCGACAGCTTCCGCAAATCACACCCCTCCCGCGGAGTCCGCCAGTTCCTGCAGCTCTTCATGGATACTCAGATGTTTGCCGGCTTCATTCAGGACAAAGAGCTGTGCAAGGGAGGAGGAAGAGGTAATTGTGTAAGGGTAGCAGTGCCAATAGCCTTAAGGGTTAATTCTTTAAAAAAGAAAACATGAAGAAAGCCTCTTCTCATATACTCTATTCCCATCAAAATTAGTGTTTATGTAACAGGGTTTTTTAGACGTGGGAAAAACCCACTAAAACGGGATAGAATCCTTTCCCATTGCCAGTTTTAGTTTTTATGGTGTTTTTATGTTCGGCATCACGAATGTGCCAAAAAACAAGGTTAGTAAACTCTAGAAAGCAGTGCGGAGGCCAGTGAAAATTTTACGATTGTTAAATTCTATATCTGTTACTTATTCAGTCCCTCTTTCAAACCCGGTGCCAACTAATTTGGAACAATGTTTAAGCGCTGCTTGTATGGATACAGACAGAATTTGTGGCTGAGATGACAAAGCTACCGACAGCGGCGAGGAGCCTGTATTTATATTAGTGTGTCCACCCAGGTGTCATGTTTCCATCACTGTGGATCAGAGCTGGAGCGGATAAATACCCGAGACTGCTGCGGAGTTATTTGTTTGGGAATAAATGCCTATTGTAACCTTTCCCACTGAAGACAAAAGCCAAAGGTAGTGGGTGTTGGTGTTTATTTTGTCCAGTGGAAAATAGTCCCTATTGGACATTATAATCAGCTGTTTCCCTTAAAGGGTTCTTAAAAGATGGAGAAAAAAAAAAATTAACTTGTAGATAACAAATAATAATAAAAACAAACATTCAAACTAGTATTCAACTTTTTACATGAATCTTTGATACCTAGATGTCATTGCTGCCTAGGATGTCCACACTTTTTTATGTTCCCATAATGCTGTGCAGACATAGTTTATGCACATACAAAAAAGACAGAAGTAATAAAAAAAAAAACTAAATTAGCCAGCTCTATCTTGCAATCAATTTGCTTGTAAAATCAGTGCTGGGTGTTTGAAGAGTAGCATGGAATCATTCCGTTTGTGAAGAAAATATCATCCTAAAAACATTTGACATTAAAGTTAAAGGTCCCATGACATGGTGCTCTTTGGATGCTTTTATATAGACCTTAGTGGTCCCCTAATACTGTATCTGAAGTCTCTTTCCCGAAATTTAGCCTTGGTGCAGAATTACAGCCACTAGAGCCAGACCCACAATAAGCTTTCCTTTGTATGTGCCATTTCTGTGTCTATAGCTATTGAGGAGGAGAGGGGGGGGGGGGTGTGGCCTTGACCAACTGCCACTTTTCTTGTTTGAAAGCCATGGGGCGTTTCCCAATGTGTTCTTCTATTGACTTGTGTGCTTGTGTCCCTGTGAAACGTCATCTCGTGTTGCCAAAGTACTGTCCCAATACACAAGTTCGCATTTCGCCAAGAACAGTTAAAATTCCCGGATGTATTCTTGACACGCCCATTTACCGAGGATACATCGGTTGGTAACTTGTATGAACTTCGCAGCACCTGTATCCCAACATTCATTTCAGCATTCAATGATGGTTGGATTTCCAGTACATAGACAGCCCAAAAAACGAATTCAAATTCACTTCTGAGAACATTTTAGGCGAGAAATGAAGGGTTTAGATTTCGAATATAGGCAGTCTTGCGAAAATCTTTGCCGAATTGACAATTTGCTCCAAAGTTTTAGGAGTTTTCAGAGCTCCATAAAATGACGCGGCCGCCAGCTTGCGCCTGCCGGGGCCGTTTGCTCTTGTATTTAGTTCATATTTTTGGTGTATTTGTTTTCTGATTTATTAGAAGTTGAGTTTCAGTCTTTATGATAAATGAACAGTTGTACATAAAGTGGTAACATGCTATGACATGTTATGTAGACTAAAGAGGGACACCAACCTTTATAATTTGAATTTCTAATTTCCATCTCCCTGGGCATATATGTAATAATATGCAGTGCACTACAATAATATAGAAATGATAATTCCACATAACACTAATAGGAACACATAGGACACACCAGTGCATATGCCTATTTATTTGTTTAATTTAAACTGACTTAAACTTATACGCTAATAATAGTAGGGATTGCGTTCCACTCTTTTGAATAAGTAAGGGGTGTTTGAGCTAAACCATAAACAATAAAATTAAAGCTCATAGTTTTATTTTTCAATATTATTGCAATAGTTGTAGCATTATGAGGTTTTCTTGTCCGGAGATTGTTTTAATACAAAGTGGTTATATTGTTGTGGTTTTTATTTCTAGCTGGTATTTTGGAGCCTTGCAGGTAGCCTCTGTGCTGGGAATGTTGAGCAATAACAGGAAGAACGCATTGTCTCAAACTGTTAACAGCGTTTTCTGTGCTTGTGAACTTGCGAGTTAATTCTTCCAAGAACAACCAGCAAGAACGTTCTCCCCAAGAAAACAAGTCCGTTCTTTGCATTCTTGGTATTGAGAAACACTCGTGATGTCTCTCTCTCATGGGTGGGCCACATTCTCTGGGCGGGCAAAGCAGAGAAAGGGGAGGTAACCTTTCTCCTTATGACCTCATAAGGAGCAAGATTCCAGATCGGCCCATCTGAGCTTTCATTTTCTCAAAGGCAGAGCAGGATACCCAGGGCTCGGTTTACACCTATCACCATTTCTAGCAACTGGGGGACCATAGGCAGGCTGGGGGAACGCATATTAATGTTAAAAAACCTCATAAAGTGACATTTTCATGCCATGGGACCTTTAAAGTAAAGAAGTGTAATCTGTTAAATGAATAAATGGTAGTGCTTATTTCAAAACAGACGTGACCAAAGTTAAATCAGTCATAGCATGCACCAACCTAAAAGCAGGGCATTTAAAAAAAAAAAACAGGGTTAAGAAGATAAATTACGTGCACGCAAATGCCAGAACCAATGAACCATGTTGCATTTGAAGATAATCAAAATTTTGTTTTTTAAGTTGCATATATAATTCTGTGTGCATTCTGTCTCAGTGGCTCAACATTTCCAACATTCTCCCAGGTCTCTTTGAGGTCAGAGTAGCCGAGTATCTGGATTCGTACCCTGAGCCAGAGCCGAGTGGTGTGAACAAATTTCTTAAAGGACTGGGTAAGTGTTGCTCTTTCATCAAATGTTCACTTTCAAAGGTTGATTTTCAACAGCTAATTGTTTTCCTTTTTTTTCTTCTTTCTTATTATTTTTTTTTTTTTAGGAAACAAGATGAAACTCCTACAAATTAAATGAAAACAGACCAACACCCTGGTTTTTAAATGAAAGACTTTGTAATTACAAACAGACCACTTGTTGCTGCTGGACTTGCTGAGGAAATGAATGTGGATGAGAGTCTTGTGTTGAGATGTGAATGGGACGATGAAGAGTTTGGGTATGAGAGGGCCAGGTTCATCTTATAGCCATGTATGCATGTCTAAGAGCAGTGCACTTTTTATTGGACAAAAACTGGAAAGGCTATTTCTCTTTTAGCATTGTTTTATGAAACCTTGAAGACGAAGCACTGTGTCTTTGGAAAACTACAAAAAGCATTCCAGCTACTTAACCTCAGTTATCAACGTGAACATGTGTGGTTGTAACTATTTTCTCTTTGACTGGAAACGTGTGTACTTGCAAGACCTTTTCACACAGATTCAGCTCTACTACACAATGTGTGCATTTTACAGTAAATGCAACTTTAATCTTGTTAAGTAATGCAACTAAAAATAGCCTGTATGGTTCCAACCTGATGCATGTTTTTTATACATTTTAATGTAAAATTTTATTATGCATGTTGCATTTTCCTCAGCACAACTGTACACAAACCTTTTGTTTACTATTTCTACTTGTTTGCATTTCAGATTGAGTAGATGTTTATTAACTCTGATCAGAACATTTTGAAGTTTTAAGACTCCAGGTTAAACCTCATCAATCGATATTTACATTTTGATAAAATTACGTCTTTTTCTGTCCTTGACTTTCCTTGTAACTGGAGTTGTAAATATTTTTTTCATTTTGCACAATGTTTGAGAACCCGTGTACAGCATTTAGAATATTTTTGTATTAAAGCATGATGTGTCCTACATTAAATAAATGGGTTCCCAAGGACAGCATTTAATAAGTGACTATGCTATTTATAATGCATATACCTTGAAAACTGGGTTGTACAGTAACCCTGCTTAACTATAACAATACTCCTGATTAAGCATTTGTGTGGTAGGCCATATATATGGTGGCCCCTGAGAGCTCAACACTGCAAATTAAGAAAACTCATGCAAATAGAGAACACCTATTAAGAAAACCCTTTTCAGCTATTTGACAACTCATGCGCACCATTTAGACACTGCAAATATGCATACATGTCATCTTGTCTTCTGCTGCCCATTCTTTCATTACGGAAAGATTGCAGATACGTTTTCTCTAAATGATGATTTTTTTCTAATTTAAACAGTCGAGCCACAACCAAGCACCGCCCACCGGCCGGAGCAAACACTCTCATTTTACAGCTAAACCACACACTAAAATATGTTCCTGACACATCTGAGGCGAGAAATAGGTAATGCAGTAACATAATCTTGATTCTTTATTAGATCAGCACTGCCTAGTTTAACTAGCATCGAAATCTAGACTAGCGGCAGCAAATCACATCGTGTATAGAGTCGGTGGGCGGGCTTATGGCTGCTGCTGCTGGGAACAGCGGTCTTTCGAATCGGCTTTGGCCGCGACTCTGGAAGACTTGGAGTTAAGCTTTTCTTTGAGAAAAGAGCAAAGAACGGCACAGAAATCATTCTTAAAAAAGGAAAATGTGTTCTGAGTTTTGCCAACCGGATACGGCAAAAGTTTAATCTATCAACTAGCTCCGCTACCTTCTTCGTTGCTCTGCCTGGTTGTAGCGCTATCCTATTGCGTGTAGAGAGAATTTGAAAGACAACCGTTTATCCCGCCCCTCAGATTGAGCCCTGTCAATGGTGAGTTCCCAGACCCAACATCTTGATGTGGGTCTGGCTTGTCAGGCTATAACAGTTTAACAGTTTGATTGGAGTTTACAGGCAGTCATTGACTGTGTTAGACTCCTCGCCTCTGATTGGTTGTTTTCCTCATGCCATTAGGAGCACCCAGAGCCTGCTCTGAGAGTACCAGGAAGAGGCAGAGGAACCCCAACCCTTGACCCATGTGCTACTGTCGGGTCATTTTGAGCAAATATAAAAGTTATTTTTTCATAAAAAGTTAATGTCCATCTCAACAGATGGACAACTAAACACCAACACAAACGTGATAGATCACCACATCATCGTATCAGTCCACCAACCTTAACCAGTACTAAAATTATAGGCATAGTGCACCATGTTATGTAGTTCCCTATATAAATTAAAGGTCCCATGGCATTAAAATTTCACTTTATGAGTTTTTTTTTACATTAATATGCGTTCCCCCAGCCTGCCTATTGTCCCCCAGTGGCTAGAAATGGTGATAGGTGTAAACCGAGCCCTGGGTATCCTGCTCTCTACCTTTGAGAAAATGAAAGCTCAGATGGGCCGATCTGGAATCTTCTCCTTATGAGGTCATAAGGAGCAAGGTTACCTCCCCTTTCTCTGCTTTGCCCGCCCAGAGAATTTGGCCCACCCATGAGAGAGAGACATCATGGCTTTCAAACGAGCAAAGTGGCAGTTGGTCAAGGCCACACCCCCACCCTCCACTTTGCCTCCCCTCCCCCCTCTCTCCTCCTCAATCGCTATAGACACAGAAATGGCACATACTAAGGAAAGCTCATTGTGCGACTGGCTCTAGTGGCTGTAATTCTGCACCAAAGTTGAATTTCGGGAAAGAGACTTCAGATACAGTATTAGGGGACCACTAAGGCCTATATAAAAACATCCAAAGAGCACCATGTCATGGGACCTTTAAGGAACAGAATACAATATAGATGTAGTAACCAATAATTAAATTATCTAAAATATTTCGATAAACCTGAGAAGGTTATCTAGAAAATAAATCTTCACAACAAATCTCATCTTACATTAGTATTTTTCTAATGTTAGGTGAGGGCAAAAATATTTATTAAAAATGTATATTGTTTTTTTGAGCACCTTAAAAATAAATTGGCAACTGATTAAAACACACAGATCTAACTTTTCTATGCTGTAAAACTTTATTTTAAATGTTAATCACTAACCCGATATCATTTGAGTGATGTATATGATGACACTTGCAGGATTTCTGCAAAGATTTCCCATCATGCTTTTCCACTTAAAGCACTCGAACAAAAGCCCCTTTGCATGATGAATGCATTACAAATCAACTCTACAGTTACATTTCCCAGCACATTATCTAAATTGCCTCTTCAGCAAGTACCTGTGATCTCACCTCATTCAATATGTCCATTTCATACGATTAGGGGCCTGAAATCAGAAACAGGAATCTCCTGAATAATTAGTTTGAAAATAATGTCTGCACAAAGGAGTCAATCCACCAGAAGATTGGTGTATTTAATGACACACCCTGAGAGAGCAGGGTGCAGGAGCAAGGATTCTGGCAGAACAGGTTATTCTTAAACCAAACCAGAGAATGTCTAATAAGGGGAGAACTTCCACTCTCTGGAAAATTCCGGGTTGGTACAATGGGGCTAATAGGGAGTGAGATAGGGAGTGAACAGGCTCTCCATAGACAGGCTCTGACCAAACCTATCACACCTTAACAGCAAAGCCACCAAACGCAAAGCACGGACAATCACACATTACCCAAGTCATCACCAGCAATTTGATAGCATACCAGAGTTTTTCAAGCAACATCACACAAGTATGTCACACCTGTGACCACATGGGGGCACTGTCTCCATGTGCTTCCACTGACAGGAAAGGACCTGCAGAGCTGAGTTTTTAATGCACTGAAAGTCTTCCTGGAACTTTTCTGTTTCAATCAGAAACAAGATATATGTTTATGTATCATTATACCTAGATATCTGTTGTATTTTGGACAAGGGATGGACGTTGTTCAATAGGACCAAAGGTGGATTGTAAGACAATGGACCCCTGGGCACAGATGTGCAAAAGGCCCCACCACCTCTCCTACATAGAAGCTAGCACACAGGCTTTATAGTTGTTAAGCCTATTTTTTTTGTTGTTGTTCTTAGTCACTTTGTAATGATCTCTCTGTGGTTTTTTCTCCTTGTGATTGTTTTGCATCTATAAATAGTTGCTTTTTGTCTCTTTGGAAGTCGCTTTGGATAAAAGCGTCAGCTAAATGTTATGTAATGTAATGACATATCATTGTCTTCGAGTCTTCGAGTGACATTTTGTCTTCGAGTGACATTTTGCATGTGAAGGCCAGGGGGGCCCTGACACTCTGAGCCCCTGGGCCTGTGCCCGGTCGGCCCGTTCAGTAATCCATCCATGAATAGGACAAGTGTTAGAGGGAGGAAAATTATAATGAACTGTTTATTTAACCTTTATTTCCATAGAGTCTGAATGGTGTTTAACAATATCAGATTACAGTTCAGGATGAACTTCCGCTACCACATGACACAACGCACAGAATCCCATATCAGTGTTATGAACTTGTCAGGCTCAGGTTAAAGAATAAGTCTGATGGAATAATCCACCGCTGAAATTGTACTTCTGTTTGAGTAACGTCTGCTTAAAGACTACAGTTCACAGCTGTTTTAGGAAATAATAATAGTAATAATAATAATTATTATTATTATTAAATTAACTATATATAATCACGGCATTTTTTGGTTCAAAATGTACATATTTAGTAGGAACCAATAGGCTTGGGGCTGAGAGCTACACACAGGCTTGAGAGACAGGAAAAGCAGAGGTGTAATTGATAACAACTCAAAATATCTGCTGTGAAAAAGGCTTATTGTTGGTTTTGGTGTTTTCATGGGATTTGTTGACAGAATGTCAGAGGCCTGATGCAACTTCTCTACATATCTGCCAAGATGCACTCTTTAGAGACAAGCAGTTTCATTTCACTTCCCTTGATGGATGACTATAGGAGAGATTTGATAAATGATACAAAGTCCTGATGATTTACTTATAGCAACTCAAATCAAGGCCAATAAATCAAACAGGTTTGTGGAAAATATTTTCATAATGTCTACCAAATAAAGAAAAATAAACTGGACTACAATTTCAAAGATGATCTCTAAAGTGTTTGTAGTATAATTACTTTTGTTCATGTCTGAGAGAATGGGTCTTCGCTAATCACATAATGTGACCAGTTCACATTGTTGAGGCAGCAACAGGCAAAGCTCCCTGTAAACATGCTACACTGTTACATTCCCACTATTTAACCTTGAGAAGACCAAAAGCTGTGACTTGTTCCTTTCCATAGAAAGAATGTTTTTAGACAGACACAGACAGAAACCAACAAAAACTACAGCTGCTTCAAGCAGCAGTGTTAAGAGACTGCTAGGCTCGCGTTGCCAGACCTATCTCCAGAGACTGCTGAGTGATTAGTCTTCTACTTCTGCCACTACCGCCACTGTCCCCAGGTTACTGCTACATCTATGTTACAACTTCCACACTGCTCATTTCTGACACGATTATTCATACAACATTTTAACAATGTCCAATATATTTTGATATTAGTCATAGCACAGGTGCCATAATGAGTACTTCTACTTACGTAGGGTTTTGAAAGCAGGATCTTTACTTGTAATTGAGTACCTTGACATAGTTGGAATGGTACATTTACTTAAGTAAAGGATATGAGTAATTCAACCACCACTGAAAAAGTAAAACATAAACAGACTTATTGTTGTCCTTGAGAGAAAAATACAATGTATTGGTCCTAAGGTAAATAATGATGACTGCCATAAGGCAAACTATCAATGAACTAGAAAGTTTTCTGCAGAAAATGCTTGTGAATGCTGAAAAGCTAAATTGCTAAAGCTAAACTGGATTGCTGGCATAACGGCGTAAGAAGAAGGTGAAGTAGTGAGAAAAGTTGGAAAAGTGGGAATGGTTTTAATTAGTATGAATGCCATTGAAATGTTGAACGATACCAATAACGTATTATAAAAAAGTGGAATATTTTAAGTTTAAAAAAAAAGAAAAGTCATAGTAAAAAGCATATCGAAAAAAGTCATAGTATAGTATTTCGAAAAAAGTCATAGTATAGTATGTTGAAATAAGTCATAGTATATGTTGAAAATGGGGTAAAAAAAGTCACAGTATATAGTGTGTCAAAAAAAAGTCTGGAAAAAGTCATAGTATTTTCAAAGAAGACATTAAAAGTCATAGTACAGTACATCAAAAAAGGCATAAAAAAAAGTCATCGTGTAGTATGTTGAAAAAAGTGATAAAAAAGTAATTGTATAGTATGTCGTAAAAATTCATTATATAGTTTAAAAAAAAAGTGATAAGAAAGTCATAGTATAGTATGTCAAAAATAGTCATAAAAAGTCATGTATGCCAAAGAAAGTCTGGAAAAACATGCAAACTCCACACATAAAGATCCAGCCCGGACTGGGGATCGAATCAAAGGGGAGAGTCTGCAGTGCCTACTTGCTGGTGCAAGATGCAGCAGTGCTAACCACGGATCCACACTGCCAACAAACAACTTACGTTGAAAGCAGTCTAGCATAGTATATCGAAAAAAAGTCATAGTATGGTATGTCGAAAAAAGTGATAAAAAAGTCATAGTATAATACGTCGAAAAAAGTCATAGAATGGTATGTCGAAAAAAGTCATAAAAAAGTCATGGTATAATATGTCGAAAAAAAGTCATGAAAAAGTCTTACGATAGTATGTCGAAAAAAAGTCATAGTAGTTTTTGTCATAGAGGAAACCCTTAACCTCCAATATTCATTTCATTTCAAGAAGCTTATCTCACTGAACTATTTGTGAAGCTCATAATGCACTGGTTGGGCGTTGTATTTATCGATCATATTAATGAAGACCAAAAAAGTTGTAAAAAGTCATAGTTTAGTGTGTCGAAAAAATTCATAGTATAGTATGTTGAAAAAAAGTCATAAAGTAATAGTATAGTATGTTGAAAAAAAGTCATAACAAAGTAATAGTATAGTATGTTGAAAAAAGTCATAGTATAGTATGTCGAAAAAAGTCATAAAAAAGTCTTAGTATAGTATGTCGAAAAAAGTCATAAGAAAGTCATAGTTTAGTGTGTCAAAAAAAGTAAAAGTGTAGTATGTCATAGTCATGGTATGTATGTTGAAAACAAGTCATAAAAAAGTCATAGTATAGTATGTAAAATAAACGTCATAGTATAGTATGTCGGAAAAAAAAGGCTTACAAAATTCATAGTATTGTATGTCGAAAATAGTCATAAAAAAGTCATAGTATGTCGAAAAAAGTCATAAAAAAGTAATAATATTGGATGTAAAAAAAAAGTCATAGTATGGTATGTCAAAAAAAGTCATAAAAAAGTCATGGTATAATACATCATAAAAAAGTCTAGTATAGTATGTCGAAAATAAAAGTCATAGTATAGTATGTCGAAAAAAAAAGTCATAGAATTGAACCCTTAACTTCCAATATTCATTTCATTTCAAGAAGCTTATCTAACTGAGCTATTTGTGAAGCTCATAATGCACTGGTTGGGCGTTGTATTTATCGATCATATTACTGAAGACCAAAAAAGCTGAGTCATAGTTTAGTGTGTCGCTAAAAGTCAAAGTGTAGTATGTCATAGTATAGTATGTTGAAAAAAAGTCATAAAAAGTCATAGTATTGTGTGTCGAAAAAAGTCATAGTATAGTATGTGGGGAAAAAGTCACAAAAAAGTCATGGTATGTATGTCGAAACTAAAAGTCATAAAAAATTCATAGTATTGTATGTCGAAAAAGTCATAGAGTTGAACCCTCAACCTCCAACCTTCATTTTATTTCAAGAAGCTTATCTCACTGAGCCATTTGTGAAGCTGGTTGAGCGTTGTATTTATTATTATTATTATTATATTGGTGAAGACAAAAAAAAGTTGTACAAAGTCATAGTTTAGTATATCGTAATAAGTAAAAGCGTAGTATGTTGAAAAAGGTCATAAAAAAAGTCATGGTATTATATGTAAAAAAAAAGTCATAATAAAGTCTTAGTTTATGTCAAAACTAAAACTCATAGTATAGTTTGTCAAAAAAAGTCATCAAGTCATAGTATAGTATGTTGAAAAAAGTCATAGCATTGTATGTCGGAAAAAAAAACTCATGAAATGCACAAAATATAACAGAAGCCAAGTCTTTATGTTCATGATGGGCAACAGATGTGAGTGTGTACAGTATGTGTGTTTGTGTGTGACAGGGATTGTGTGACAACAGGTGTTTTTTTACAACGTGTTATTTTCCAAGAGTCATTTTCCCTGTATGCTATTATGCATAAAATAGACTCAGTGTAAATATAACCATAAAAGCTGTTGAAAGTGAAGGTCAGTGTGATGGAAAATTATAATCTCACACCAAATAAATATATTGCATGAGTTGATTTCAGAAAGTGTGATCTTTGTTTTGGAAATACTGTGATAACCTTTCGGAAACCTAAGTAGTATGAGCTTTGTAACCTGCTTTGACTGAACTTCTTTTCTGAGGAAGCTATTATTATTAATTTTCATCAACAAATTAACATTAGTTTACCACTTTCTCAAAAAATGACTTGGCAAGAAAACACGGAGAGCGCTACTGTCAGGCGCCAAAGATTATTTGAAGAGGAACGTGACTGTTTTGCAGTTATGGGCCATAAAGATAAGTACTGGTTTAGCGTATATTGTAAAGTAGACCCTCATAAACTTGTGAATCAATATTTCCTGTGTTTACCTGCTTTTTTTTGAAGTCCTTTTTGACCTCACCAGTCAGAATTTGATTTGACCTCTGTTCTCTAAGAAATAGGTGACTCAACCAAAATCTAATACAGAGTCTAATGTGTTTACAGTACAATGTATTGGCATTGTTTCAATAGGTAGTTTTAAATCTACAGAAAAAAAATCTTCTCTGTCCTTGGACCATTACTTTTCAAAATGTACATGCTTCCACTTGGTATTATCATTAAGAAACACAAAAGATCCTACCAGTCATATGCCGATGACATACAGTTGTACATCTTACTTTCCTACGATGATCTCAGCTCTGTTAACAAACTAGTAAACTATATTGACAATATTAATTGCTGGATGTCCAAAAACTTTCTACAGCTAAATACAGACAAGAGATTCTCGTGGTTGGTCCTAAAAATCAGAGACAAAATATGTATTTACACCTGGATTCACTGTCTCTGAAATACAGTGAGCAAGTCAGAAACCATGGCATTACTTTTTTATACTGAGCTCAATTTTGAAAATCACATCACCAATATCACCAAAACAGCATTTTATCACTTATATATACTTATAATATATAAAAACTTAGAGCATTCATTTCTCAAACTCACAAATCAGTAGGACACCTCCAACTCATTCAAAATGCAGCAGCCAGAGTCCTTAGACTTACACATAAATTTGAACACATTACTCCAGGACTGAAAACACTTCATTGGCTCCCGGTACAATACAGAATCACTTTTAAAATCCTGCTATTAGTCTATAAAGCACAACTCAGGTCATCAGGCAGAGGCCTTCTAGCTGTACCCAGAATCAGATCCAGGTCTGGTGAGGGGGCCTTCAGTTACTTGGTCCTGCTCTCTGGAACAAGCTGCCTGATGATCAGTCACAACTGTGTCAACATACAAAAAAACAAACTCAAAACCTTTTATTATTTTCTCAGGCATTTGTTTAATTACAGTGTGTGCGTGTGTGTGTGTGTGTGTGTGTGTGTACACGGTATGGTCGCAGTTGTATGTCTTGTTTGTTTTGGTTGCTTGTCTTGTTGTGTATTCCTATTCTATTATTGTGTTTTAATGTGTATGCTGTTTTTAATGCAAAGCACGTTGGGTTTACATGTAATGAAAGGTGAAATACATATAAAATGTACATTGACATTGTGATTTATTGGAGTCTACATCTCACATACAGGGACTCAAAATATAAACTGATGAGAGATAACACATATATTTGTGCTTAAATTACAGCATACAGTATTTGTAGCCCTAAGCTCTTATTTAATAAACAAATATCCCATTTACCCCAAAACTACCCTCGTCCCGCTTGCTCTACTAACATGCCTTCCAACTTTCCACATCTCACCCTTAGCACATATTGGATGTGGGCTTTTTACTAAAGGTCAGCAGCGACCTTCTTTCAGATGTGACACCTTCTTGTTGACAGTTGACTTATTTTTGCTTGTTGACATTAAAGAGAGGACACAGAAAGGAAGTTGTTCATAAACATGTCTTTGTCCTTGCTACCAGAACCCATTCTTCCATTTTGCCAGTGGTTTTCACAATGGTAAAAAATGGAGTAATGCTGCTGGTGGTTGCTGAGGTGTAAAGAAGCACATGGTGTTGGAATATGGAAAAGCACCTTACTTACCTTCTTGTCACCTCTCCAGAACTGATTTTTCTGGTTTTGCAATAAATTAGTGTATCCGCCCTGTGAATCGGCTCCGCTTCTAAATGTAATGGGTTCTTCCTTGGCACATGCTACATCCTTCCACCAAGTTTCATGAACAATATGACCTCCTTGGCAAAGGAAATAATCATCATTATAATTAAAGGCATTAAAGTGCACTTGTTTGGATTCAAAATGTGTCCTGATCATTTCTGATTATTGTCTTCCCATTAGACCGCTAGAATGATCCTGATCAGTTATTCAAAATGTGAACAATCAAAAAGAAAATCATACCTGAGATGGACAATAGCCTATTGACCAAACCCTTCTAGATATTACAGTAAACACAAGGCCAACATCATCAAGCCAGTGTCCACACACCCGTCTGCCTATTCCTACCAGACACCCAGACTTTATAGTTGTTTAGCCTCTTTTTGCAATTGTTTTCAGTCACTTTATAGTTGTTACCCATCTCTCTGTGGTTGTGTGTCTCATTGTGGTCATTTGCATCTCCTAATAGTTGCTTTGTGTCTTTTTGAGTGACATTTTGTAGGTGAAGGCCATGGGGGCCCCTGCCACTTTGAGCCCCTGGGCCTGTGCCGGGTAGGCCTGTCAGTAATCCATCCATGAATAGGACAAGAGAGGGAGGAAAATTATTACTATAATTAAATGTTTATTTAACCTTTAATTATATAGAGTCTGAATGTGGTGTTTAACAATTTCAGATTACAGTTTTAAAAATTGTACATGAACTTATCGGTGTTATGAACTAAGACTTGTCAGGCTCAGGGTAAAGGATAAATCTGGTGGATTAATCCACTGCTGAAATTCTACTTCTGTTTGAGTAACACCTGCTTAAAGACTACAGTTCATATAAATATAAATAATAACATTTATAATTATTATTAAAGCTATAGTGCTTAGTTCCTGTCTCCCCCATGAGGAATTCTAGTAATGACAAGAAAACTGTCGGCACATCCACATGATACAAGCCTTCCATGATCGCACACCACCCCCACCCCTCCTCCACACAGTTGCTTGTAGCCAAGGAGGACACGGAGGATTAAAAAAACATGATGGACTCTTCAGAAGAGCTAATTATCTGCGCTTGAATTTCTGCGCGCAAAAGTCACCGGATGACACAATTTTCTAAACATAGCCATACTGAGAAATGCAGAGAGAATGTTGTGGAGCTGAAATTAGCTTTGTATCAACTAATTTGGCAATGGCTTGAATGTATCGAATGTTTATTAATATAAAAAGTTACGCACTAAAGCTTTAAATTAACAATATATAATCGAGGCAGTTTGTTGTTAAAGATTTACATCTTCAGTAGGAACCAATAGGCTTGGAGCTGAAAGCTACAGACAGGTTGAGAGACAGGAAAAGCAGAGGTGCAATTGAGCTGAAAAAGACCTATTGTTGGTTTTGGTCTTTTCATGGGATTTGTGGACAATAACAAATATATAAATATTGCCCATCTGAGAATGTCAGAGGCCTGATGCATATTTACTCATATTTTCTATCTGCAATGACGCATTCTTTAGAGACAAGCAGTTTCATTTCACTTCCCTTGATGGATGACTATAGGAGAGATTTGATAAATGATTCAAAGTCCTGATGATTTACTTATAGCAACTCAAATCAAGGCCAATAAATCAAAAAGCTTTGTGGAAAATATTGTTATAATGTCTACCAAATTAAAAAAAAAAAAAGAGCCAGACTAAAATTTCAACGTTGATCTCTTAAGTGTTTGCAGTACAATTACTTTTGTTCATGACTCAGAGATTGGGTCAAAGCTCCCTGTGAACATGCTACTTACACTGTTACATTCACATTATTTAACCTTGAGAAGACCAAAAGCTGTGACTTGTTCCAGAAATCCAGAGAATGTTTTTAGACAGACACACAAGTAACAGGCAAAAACTACAGCTGCTTCAAGCAGTCTACTACTTCCACCACTATTAATACTGTGACTGTCCCCAGTTTAATGTTACTGCTACATATATGCTACAACTTCCACACTACTCATTTTCTGGCATAATGATGATTATTCATACTAGTGTAAAATAACTACTTGTAAAGTACATTACATTACTCAATACTGTACTAGTCATTAGTCACTGAGTAGCTTTACATAGTTGGAATGGTACTTTTACTTAAGTGAAGAATAGGAGTACTTCAACCACCACTGACTATTCGTTTGTGTATTTCGTCCCACTTGGGTTGCTGTCAATCCATTCCTACTTTCCTCAGTCAAACATCACTTTATTACCTGTGAACGGTCCACAATGTTGCTGCTAGGCCTTTCACCAGCTCCACTGAAAGGTCTTAAAGCCTTCTATAGATTTGTAACAACTGTTTGAATGAATGCTGGTATAAGGAAAGTGTTCGGCTAAAAAGCCTCATAAAAGAGTTCTTAAGGGGAAAATACAAATCATTCGTATATTTTCTGTCTCAACTGAACCCAATGCATGGTTTCTTTAGCACAATCAAACAAATAGCCTAATAATTACTATCATATTAAGGCAAACTCAAATAAATAAGATGGAAATGTGACCAGGTGTACATCGACCACAGCAGAATTCAAATAATTAATAGCACATCAACAATTAAGAAGGAAAACTCACTCAGTGATGCATGAAGGAGCTGTGACTGGTCAGTGAGAGCACATCTGAACACAGCTGGAGTCACCTAATCAGGGGAGTGATGCTGGGACAAATAGTCTTTTGGCCCTCTGTTTGGGGGGAAGAAAAAAAAAAAAAAAAAAAAAAAAAAAAAAAAATTTTATTTTTTTTTCCCCCCGGGGCAGCGCCCCCCCCCCCCCAAAAAAAAAGCACCACAAAAAAAACAAAAAAAAAAAAAAAAAAAAAAAAACACCTATCTTACACCCCTAACACACAAAAAAAAAAAAAAAAAAAAAAACATATAAAAATTATATTTTATCACATTATATATCAGTCTCAGAACATACAAAGTAAAATGCAATAACAACACAAAACATAAATTAAATACATAACAAAATTGTCATTTAAAGACATATTCATTGTAAGAAGTCTAAGACTTTTAAAAAAAAAAAAAAAAAAAAAAAAAAAAAAAAAAAAAAGATGAAGATTGTAAAAACCTGTTTCCTCTTACTTTTGTTAGGTTTTCTATTTTTGCATTCAGTCTTTAGTTTATGTCATGTTGTTTTACTGCTTTTCGTGCATTTGTATCTATTTATGCATTACCTACCCACACATTTCTCCTATTGTATTTGCACTGTGCCATTGTGTACCCTGTTGCCATAGTCATCAGATACTATGCATGGGTGTACTGCCACCAAGCAATACACTATGTCCTATGGTTGGAGTACACTGCCTCAGGATTGCTGTGTCATTTTTAGCAATGTGCACATCAGAATAATAAAAGTATTACAGATAGATGTTGACAAGATAGGGTCTTAAGATTAGGTAACATTGCAGGAGCCACCGTAATGTCTTTATCCTATCAGTTTATACTGAGCTTTAGTGGTGCATATCACCTGCTCTCTGCAATCTTTTCTTCTGTCATCGCAGAAATCCATTCTAAACATTAATCAAAGCTATAGATTATGAAGCTATTGCAGTCTGACTTAACAAAAACAATTTTTTTCATCACATCCATGTTACTCACACACACACACACACACACACACACACACACACACACACACACACACACACACACATAAAGACAAGAAAACACTTTAGATTGAATATAACATGTATTGGAAAAATAATGAGCTGCTTCCAATCCATGATCCAATAATAATAACAATAATAATAATAACAATAATAATCTAATCCTTTATGTTCATGGTGGAGGTGAGAGGTAAGTGTGTGTTTGACAACAGGTGTTTTTTACAACGTGTCATCATTTTCCAAGAGTCACTTTGCTTGTATGCAATTATGCATGAAATAGACTCAGTGTAAATATAACCATAAAAGCTGTATGTTGGCAGTGAAGGTCAGTGTGCTGGAAAATGATAATCTCAAACCAAACAGATATATTGCATGAGTTGATTTCCAAAGTGGCATCTTTGTTTTGGAAATACTGTGATAACCTTTCGGAAACCTAAGTAGTATGAGCTTTGTAACCTGCTTTAACTCATCTTCTTTTCTGAGGAAGCTATGCACAACTTACATAGATTGGTAAACTAATTTGTTAATGAAAATGAATGATACTCTCTCGATAAATGACTTGGCAAGAAAACACAAAGAGCGCTACGGTCATGTGCCAAAGATTATATGAAGAGGAACGTGACTGTTTTGCGGTTATGGGCCATAAAGATAAGTACTGGTTTACCGTAAACTGTAAAGTAGACCCTCATAAACTTGTGAATCAATATTTCCTGTGCATACCTGCTTTATTTTGAAGTCCTTTTGAACCTCAACAGTCAGAATTTAATATGCCCTTTGTTTTCTGTTGTCTAAGAAATAGGTGACTCATCCAAAATCTTTTACACAGTCTAATTTGTTTATAGTACAATTTATTAGCATTGTGATTTATTGGAGTCTACATCTCACATAGAGGGACTCAAATATAAACATTATTTGTATATATTAACAATATTTGTGCTTAAATTACAGCATATACAGTATTTGTAGCGCTAAGCTCTTATTTTAGTAAACAAATATCCCATTTACCCCAAAACTACCCTCGTCCCGCTTGCTCTACTAACATCCCTTCCAACTTTCCACATCTCACCTTTAGCACATATTGGATGTGGGCTTTTTACTAAAGGTCAGCAGCGACCTTCTTTCAGACATGACACCTTCTTGTTGACAGTTGACTTATTGTTGCTTGTTGATATTTAAGAAAGGACAGAGAGAGGAAGTTTATAGACATGTCTTTGTCCATTGCTACCGGAACCCATTCTTACATTTGAAGTTTTAAAATTCACATAAAGACTCCCTGCCAGTGGCTTTCATATCGGAAAGAAACTGACATAATGCTGCTGGTGGTTGCTGAGGTGTAAATAAGCACATGGTGTTGGAAGATGGAAAAGCACCTTACTGGATGGTTTCCTTGTCACCTCCCCAGAACAGATTTTTCTGGTTAACCTCCTTGGCAAAGGTAATAGTCAGCAATATAATTAAAGGCATGTGCACTTGTTTGGATTCAAAATGTGTCCTGATAATTTCAGTTGATTGTCTTCCCATAGACCGCTAGAATGATCCTGATCAGTTCTTGAAAATGTGATCAATCAAACAAAAATCCTACCTGGGATAGACAATAGCCTATTGGCCAAACCCTTCTACGTATAAAAGTAAACACAAGACCAACACCATCAAGCCAGTGTACACAAACCCTCATGCTCATTCCTACCAGCTGCTGTAACATTGTATGTTTTACCCTCAAAAAATGCAAGAACACAGGTTTTTGTCCTTGGAGGATATCATCTAATAACTGTCGGCAGAGTGGCGAGACAGTCAACAATGTGTCATTTTAGAGCCTGCCTGCACACACATCGTCCCTGCTCACGTGCGTATCCCTCCTGAACCTCAGCAGCAGCTTCACCCAACCCTCCTTCCCACAAGATAACTTACCGTAGTGTATTACTCTCCCCCATCCAGCCACTAAATCTTTGACATATTAATTATCAAGCCAAGTTCATGCATCCCAGGAAGGGGAATAAAACAGCTTTTGATCGTATACCTTCTCTTTCCTCAAAGCACTCACAACTCAATGACCAATAAATGACTTTGCTGATATGATACGGCAGTATTTGTGTTGGGGTTACTAAAGAACTGAGTCACTTAGGCAGCTGGTATGCAGTGACACACTATTGCTAATGGCCCAGAGCCATTAGTCAGTAACATAAAATAAAATGAGTAGTCAAATAAAAAGTCTTCAAGATTAGCTTAATGAGCAGGAGCCTCTTCCTGGTGGATGTTTTTTTTTTTTTTTTATTTTTAACATTTATCTCCTGAATAATGAATTAATGTTTATAAAAGTCTTTGAAAGGCAGATTAGAAGGAAATGTTCTTTTCTGCTTAATAGTGATCTCATCATGTAAGACCAAACATGACATAATTTTTGTCATTACTTTGCCTGGGTAAGCGGTGGCGTATAATAATACAAAGTTGCTACTCTAGATTCGCACTCTGTGGATCAGCCTGGCTGGTGCTGATGTGTCAAGCTGACCAGCAACACTGTAAGCAAGTGAAACAACAGGCTACTCACAGAGAGTGGTGCTCCTGTGGGAAGACAGCCCTGTATCGCCACCTGTTACCTTATCACTCACTAAATGGAAATGAATCTTTTATATGTATTGTGCAGCCTGTGCACGCTGGCTGATGCAAAAGCTGTGTAGTTTGTGTGTCTTTTGTGTTTAAGGTCCACTGCAGTGGTAATACACCACAACGGCTGTCTCATTCTGCTTGCATTTTGTCATTCTGGGGGGAAAACAGATGCAGCCTGTAGAGTTTTAGACATGAGATATTGATGACAAGAAAGTAAATGTAGCTGTCAGTTGAAGGATTTATTACCCTGTATATTGGGCTGGAGGTGAGGGGTATTTGCATTATTTTGTGTGTGTGTGTGTGTGTGTGTGTGTGTGTGTGTGTGTGTGTGTGTGTGTGTGTGTGTCACAAAGTAGACATTTTAGGTCCATTCCCAGGCTTGATACACACACAGAGACATTGGTTTTAGTTTTAAAATTATCTTTATATGTTTTATATGTTTTTGTTTTACTAGCAGCAAATGCACATTCTTGTTTTAGACAGTTAAAACAGCTTTAAAACAGTCTGTTTATTTTAGAGGGACTGTCGTCTTTAAAGATCATTTTAAAACTAAAATACACACTGTGTGTGTGTATCAAGCCTGGGAATTTTAAAGGACCTAAAATGTCTACTTTGTGACGTGTGTGTGTGTGTGTGTGTGTGTGTGTGTGTGTGTGTGTGTGTGTGTGTGTGTGTGTGTGTGTGTGTGTGTGTGTGTGCGTGTTTTGTGAGGGTAGGTTGCAGGAAAAAAGGAAAGATAGAAAGATATCAACATAGAAAGAGACAGGGGGTGGTGAGTGGGTAAGAATGTGTATTATTCTGCTTGAAGCTTCTTCCTTCCCCCTCCTCCCGCTCCTCCCCCTCCTCCTCCGCCTCCTTCCCCACCTCCAGACACCACCTCAAGGCCGAGGCACTGTCTCAACACTATTTGCATAAGGTGCTAAAAGGGGAGCTGACAGAGCAGGGCAGTTGATACTGGAAAGTGGACACAGGAAGGAGGACCAAGAGCTGATACAGGAAGCTATCACAAACACAGCCTCTGAGCACACACCCACTTACACACACACACACACACCTGTGACTCCAGCAGAGTATTCATTCAGACCGGTACAGAGAAGGACCTTGGCCTGAACAGAGGCACAATTAAAACACCAAACTCCCTGCCGGCATTCCAGAAGTCAGTTGACTTTGACTCCAGAAAAATGCATTTTGGAGTGGAAAGGGAGTAAGCTGAGCCCAGAGAGATAGAGAGGATCATCTGACATCTTCTTCAGTTAACAGGTAAACTGAACCTTTGCTCTAAAGGCTGGCTTTGTGCTTTTTGTACCAGTTTGTGGCTTTGTGTTGCTGTAGTACACTACTTTAAAAACTTTTTCACTGCAACTAACGTTTTCATTTAAGCTGTTTCTTTTAAAGGGAAGACCATACATTACTCTTTTTAAGAACTGTGAGTGAAGAGATTTTCCTAAAACCTAATACCAATGAAACTTAACTCCACACTGTTGGATTCATCTGTAATAAATTAGGTATTTACTTTACCTTAAGTCCTTAACTGTATTTAGTTGCAAATAAATGACAATGCAGGTGGATAACATCCATCATGAGGTGGATAACAAACTCCAATCGTGAAATTGTTGGGTCTTTGTATATTATAGATTGTGGTCTAGACCTACTCTATCTGTAAAGTGTCCTGAGATAACTATTGTTATGATTTGATACTATAATAAATTAAATTGAAATTGAATTGAATCTGTATATTCAGTTAGGATTCCCAAGTGTCTGTGTGCCGTTTGCATTGTCTGTTTACATGTGCTTATCTGTCTGTTTTGCCTCAGTTAGCCTCACCTTCAGTTAAACTGTCCGCAGCAGTCTCCCCCCTACCCCCATTTCAAACAGCAGAGAGATCAAGTTACATTTACCTTTCAAACTGAGAACAGGTAGGGCAGCTTTGTGGATGACAGTTGAGCTAAAGATACACACAGCTGGGCCTGACATAATGGGGGCTGAAAAAAGAAAACTACATTTTACATGAAGCTTGAAAAGCACGCATCAGTTTGAATTAGGTCTCGTGACCAACAAGCATTGATTTGAATACAAATAGGTCAGTAGGACAGGTGAGAAAAACGTGCCACTGATGGCGATGAGGGACCATAAATTAAAGCACAAAGCACAATAAAGGGACCTCTACCACGTTTGAAGTTGGTATTTTGGATTCAGCAAAGGACTTACGTGAAAGAGTTCATATTTGACTCTGTTGTACAGTACAGTGTACAACCCTTGAGTTTGGCTCTAAAAGACCTATGGATTACATTTCCTCCACCTGCACTTTGGACAGTTAAAAAAAAAAAAACATGACAACAAGGCTTCAATGTGCTTTTTACATCTCACTTTAAAACAGCAGTACACAGGAAATTAGACCTTCTCCACCTTAAAGCGAGAAAACATAGATATGATAATTCCTGGATAATGGTACATGCTAAAACATACGGTAACATCACACTGAATCAAGCTAAAGTTTGCAAACATTAGCCACCATAAGCTACTGGTCATACCAGACCAAATAAGGCAGCAGCAACAAACCCTCTGTGTGAGTGTATTTATTTAAGCAGGGGTGCATTTAATTGCTCATGAATTTAACTTTTTATTGTAAAAGAAAGAACTAGTTATTTCTTCTTTCGAAACATAGGGTTAGGGTTAAAGTCAAAGTCTTACAAGAGTCTTTAAAAAAATTACATCTGTTTACCGGACACATATCTCTTAACTACAACTAGAAGTCTCACATCTAGACTATCCATTCCTTCTA
Source organism: Perca fluviatilis (assembly GCF_010015445.1). Lineage (NCBI taxonomy): Eukaryota > Metazoa > Chordata > Actinopteri > Perciformes > Percidae > Perca > Perca fluviatilis. The sequence continues at coordinate 30,545,197 of NC_053116.1, read as the reverse complement.
TATTCTGAAAACTAAGGGACATTTGAGGATACATTAAGAGTACAACAAAGCACAGCTGGAGGTCACCGCTAAAAACGCTTTCACCTTATTGGCTTTTTGACTTTTTATGTGAGACTGTGTTGTTTAATGCTCAGTTGGTTGCCATTTGCTTAGTGCTCGTTCTACAGGTAACTTTGCCTGGGGCTTTGAGAAACTGTCTCTCCTTTTCACCTTGAGCTTGATCTCTATGATCTCACATGAATAATGTGAAACATGTAACTACTGATTAACCTGATACCTTTATGGGTTGGAATGAACTCAGTCAATACTATAATAATATATACGACATAGCTAAAGAGAGCCAAAGGCAACGTTAGCTGTGCCCAACTGTGGATCATTCTTGTCTGTTTGAATATTTTATTTGAACAAAATAACCATCCAGTGCTCAACTAAAGTGAAAAAAGTAGTACATTTAAATTGCACTTGTTAGAGGAGGCAATTGACACAAATTGTCACAGCATGCTTCATTTCATGGTTACTATTCCAGATATTTTGGGGATTTTGCTTCCGTTAGTTGCGTCATTTCTTGAAGCAGCCTCATTTGACAATGAGAAGCAACTGTGTTAATATTTAAAAAACTCGAAGGACTTCCTTGAGTTTTTCAGTTAGTTGCGCTCTACTGGATGCAGGTATTTTTATCTCAGTGGTTGGTGAGGTGGGGCTCATAAAAAATATTCCATCATTGTGAGTAAAAGTTTTATCTGGAAACACTTACAGGAGGCTCCAGCAAACCACACCCAATAACAGAATTTCCGTTTGAGCAATAGGGAAACTTAGTCTTGATCCGTGATAAGGGGAGGCTTTAAACTGATAAGACAGGTGTAATTATACAGAAAAGTCTGTCGTCATCCTACTAAAGCATGTTTGAATTCAGTAGAGACAAAGAGAGAGAGTTGGCGAAGCAGGAATTTCAAGGGTAGATGGAGCGATTAGACGGAGAACAAGCAGGGACTTTGTGTACTGTAGATGGGGGTACTGGGGCAGGACCAGCCCAGAGGGCACAGAGAGGAGAACACCTGTGCTCTGACTATCCATCATCCTGAATACACAAACTTTCCCTCAAATTGTGTTCAGTGTCACATAAACTTTAACAGGAGCCACATTTCTGCACTTAAACCAACACGTGTAGTTTAATATTAGATGAGATTTTGGGGTCTTTTGATGTCATATTTTGACATTTGTATCAGATAACCGACAACATGAGTGGGTAGATTTTTGTGCTCAACATTCAGGGACGGTGTAAAATCCAAACCACAGACAAATAGTGTCATTTATAATGGTGATGTGACCTTTGCAAATATCCAGTTGACTAAAAGAACAATAGTCAATTTTGTACTTAGTACTACGGACTCAAACTTCATATATTGTACATTTGATTTGTGCATTTTGTTACATCTTGATACATTATGAATATGTCAATCGATGGGGGGGAGGGGAGGTCCCTATGTTCCCTCAGCCCACATACCCACCCCCTGTCGTATTTTATGTTTTGGATATGTGACCTTGTATTCATTGATGGAGTAATACTGATCATCTTGGTTTAGGGGTTAGGGTTAGGGTTAGGGTTAGGGCCGCAGCGCTGTGGAGGTAGGTCTGGCAATGCAAGACTAGGGCTAAGGGAACATAGACACGCTCCTGAGCAACGTCAATAGTTTAAAATAGCGAGCAAGATAGCACGTGGGCTACACTCTTTTAGTGTAAATTTAAAAACTTTTGCTTGCTTAATCGTTGGTTAGATAACATTGATTTTGAGTTTTCAGCACTTACATTTGGATAGAAGTATTCAAAAAGTTAAAGCTGCTCTCTTTGGGGCTTATCTGCCCCAAGCTATACATTGTAGAGAATGTATCCTTCCTCATCGTGTTCCCTGAGACTGTGAGGACCATAAAGTTTGCTTTCTGACTCATGTCAGGTTATGAGCAAGTAAAAAGCACCCAGTGTCCTCATGTTTACAATGACCTGCTCATTTTTGCTAGGCTCAGCTGACCCATTTGGCATTCTTGACATGATGCTCAGCAAATGATGCGATATGTCATTCACTGGTAAAACATTACAACACTAAACTGTACCAACAGGGGCTCTTATACTTGCTAGAAGTAGAAGTTTATAATTTTTATAATTTATGGTGGAAAGGGTCTCGAATATGACTTGTCTAGGCTTTTCTTGTTCAGGGTCTGCGTCCTGATTAAAATTTAATCATAAATCGAAAATCTTTTCTTGTGTTTTATAAATAACTTGAGTGAAATATAAACAATAACACTGGGCATATGCAGGACATCAGTGTTGCCAACACTAAATATGATACGGGCTGGACATTGTCCTTTCCATTCCTGTCTTGGCATGTCACTGTTTATGGTTGTTGCTGTTGCTTTAGTAAATCCACAATATCACTGAACTCATTTTGCATCACACCCGTGACTGAATTACTCACTGACAAACCAAAATCCTGTCAGCTTTGCAAAATTATGTGATCTACCTGAGGGTAAAAATAGTGCAAAGTTCACTTGCACGATTTTCTCGATAGGCCTGCATGCAGTAAGATACCATCTATAATATGAAAACTAATTTGTACTTGTCATCTGTTCTCTTTTAAGATAATTCAGAAGTTAAGGACAGACCAAGAAGAGGAAAGGAAAGGGCAGACAAGTCTAAAGGAGATTCAACAAAGGAGAGGGTAGGCTTATATTTCCGAAGATGGAACAGTCTCCGCAGTTTTGGCACATGCAGGTCGCCCCCCAGGACACTGCTGGAGAGCTAAAAAAGAAGGTGTCAGCCGTGGGCCAGCCTGAGTGCTCCATCTGCTACAACACCTACGACAATGTCTTCAAAACCCCCAAGCTGCTGGAGTGCACCCACACCTTCTGCCTGGAGTGCCTCTCCCGCCTCATGGCAGTCTCGGTGGCTGACCATGACAGTGACAGCGCCAGCACTCGCCTCTCTTGCCCCTTCTGCCGTCACCCCACCACGCTGCCTGAGGAGGGACCCCCGGCCCTGACAACCAGCCGCGAGGTCCTCTGCAAGTTGCCCAGCCACCAGCAGCAGGAGCAGCCAGTGTGGCTGGAGGGGGAGAAGCTGTGCTACAAAAGCCTCAAGCACGACACCGGTGCAGGGGCCCGTGATAGTCCCACGGCCTTCTGCGTCTGCATTGACATTGGGGCCAGCAAGACAATGGATGCTCCGATCCAGACGCAGCCCCGGACTTTTAGCCTGATGGGCCGGCTGGCAGACTGGAAGAGGATGGTGCTTTTCATCGTGCTCATGCTGCTGCTTGTTGTAGTTGTGTTGTGGCCATTGCAGTGTATGTTCAGCACTGGGAACATGCGCTGTGAAAGTGTGAAACAACCCGTCAACCCCACTGCCACAACGACAGCTACCACTACTTTCAGCCGGTTCCCAGGCTACCAGGCCGGCCAGAGATAGGCTAACTTATAGACTGGACTTCACTGTTACTGAACATAATCTTGTATATGGCACATTTGACATCAACATTTTTGTGCATAGTTGCACTTTTGCTTAGTGTAGGCTACAATGTTATTGCCACCCACAACTGTCAACACCTCAGGCTCGTTAGATGTCTGACTTTTGTGCCCCCAAGTGTTGGGTTCAAGCGCGACACTGTGGCATACTTTACCACAGAGATTAAACCATTTTTACTGAATTGTGTGTTATTTTGTCATATGTCATCAAACTCAGTTAAATTAGGTTGTGTTTTTAAATTAGAATCACTTTTTTTTTTTTTACTTCACAAAGCTATCCTTCTCAACCGTAGTTCAGCCCGGTCTCATGGAAGTTCGTGTAAATGTGACGTTATTTGAATCTATTGATACGTGTTTGTCGTTTTTTACGTGGTGGACAACACGAAAATATGAAGTAATGTATTTCAATAGGAAGCATATTTCGTGGCCACAGCACGAAATTGTAGGGAGTAATATAAAAAGCCGAAAATGAGGTTGGTCGGGGTGGTGGATGGGTCAAACAACACAGGACTTTCATCCGGGCGAGAGGGGATCGCGTCCCGTTTGCGGCGCTTTGTTTCCCGGGGATGGCGTCCCTGCGTGTGGCGTTTTGTCCCACGTGTTACTGTGGCGCGTTTAAGGCGCCCTTTCCCCGTAATTTTTTTCCTAAACCCAACCTCCGCCATCCCGTTATTGTGGCGCGTCCCCAGCGGGCCGCCTCGCGGGCCGTCTCGCGGGCGCCTCCCGGCTTATGGAGCGTCCTTTTCGGCCGCCTCCCGGCGTCCTTTCCCCGAGAAAATAATGTGACATTTACACGTAAAAAAATAATGTGACATTTACACGTAAAAAACGAGAAAAACGTCTCCGTGAACACGTATCAATAGATTAAGAATAACGTGGACATTTACACAACTGCCGTGAGACCGGGTTGCGTAGTTAGCCGTTAACCGCCCAGGAGTGGTGGGACATGAACTCTGACAGGCACCTTCCCTCAAATCATGTTCAGTGTCACAAAACATTCACAGAATCCACATGTCTGCCCTTTAAATCAACACCTGTAGTTTGAAATTAGATTAGAGTTTTTGGTCTAATTGGTTTGATGGAATTTGTCATATTCTAACAATTAGATTTGGATTTGTCAACATTTAGCTGACGTAAAAACTTGTGTATCTAAGCCAAAGTGACATTTAAAATGCTTATGTTAATTAAAATAATACAACAAATAGTCAATTATGTACTAATGTACTATGAACTCAAACTTAATATATTGTACATTTGATTTGTATGTTTTGATATGTCTTTGTTTACAGAACTACAATAAAAAAGTGAGGAAAGATAATGTTCCCGAGAAATAACTAAACATTTGTGCATGACAGCCTCATTATTTATATTGATATAATTTGATTGTAATTTGTTCTGTTCATGTGTTTTCTTTTAAAAACTAAATTTACTGCAGCATCAGTTAGTGGTTTAATCTGTGTGAACAGCGGGTGTGAGTAATTCCCATCAAACAACACACAGCTTCCGACGTGCTTAAATGCAAATAAAAAAGGCTTAGTTTCGGGGTGAAGTTGCAAAATAGTCGAGCCCTTTACTGACCGCTTGTTGTCATTTCCTCCCTATCTGAACCTTAAGCCCATGACTATAAAAGCAAAGCCCTCCTTCACCTTTAAAGGAAGTTGCCTTTATTTATTCCTGGATGAGGTGTGTCAGATAAAGGAGCAGTTAGGCTGTGGGGTTTTCCAAGTATCTCACTTGTGATACATGGTTAAATTCAGTCATTTAGGAGCAGCCATAATAAAAGTGCTATTTCCTGAAGCACCATGTGAACGGCCAGTAAACATGATTAATCAGATATGGGTTGTGGAAAGTATTCCCTACATGAATAAAGATAAAAAAGAATATATATTCCACAAAAAAGAATGAATAAAAGTTCCTTGTAAATGGGACTCATGGCCTTTAAACCACATTTACACATGTGGCTATCAGCTACTTAAAACAGTTTTATTCAACACTTAATGTGGCTCCTGTGTTAAAATGCTGAAAATAACCCCAAAACAGCACTCACTCCAAAGTCATTCTTGTGTTTCCCCCCTCTTTTCATTTTATCTTGAGTTATACATTCACTGGTTATAACGCACAATTTCTACAGGCCACTTCAACCATGAAATAATCTGTCATTACCGATTAAATTGGTGTTTTTCTGGAATGCGTTTCCTGCCTTGCTTTTTCAATATTGATATTAGTTAACTTGTATTCATTGAGTAATATTCTCGGTGAACATGCAGTTCATGCAATAGAGCACTTCTCCAACTGAAGAGACAACTAGAGAGGATAAGATGGAGAGCCACAGCAGGGTTTAACACAAACAGCTTCATAACACACTGTCCTTTGTTCTCTGCTCCACCACAGGGCCGCACCTGAAGGCAAGATACAGGAAGCATGCTTCATACACTGATAACTCTTTCACTTTGGAGCGCAGGAACCTTTCCCAAAAATTTATTCTTCCTCGCCGTACCCCAGTAGAAACAAAACTGCTCCAGATTAAAAAGCAAACACAACAGAAACAAGCAAAATCCACGTTACTTAACATAGTGCCATCGCAGATTTTTATTAAACTCTATGATAATAAACCATTTTTGTGCCATTTCTGGCTGTTCATTGCATCAGCAGTTGTAGCCTATACAGCAAGAAGGCGTCTGGGCAGAGCCAGTGCAAGAAGAGGAAAAAGAGGAAGAGCCTCCACTAAACAACATGGGAGCACTCAGAATATTACTACTCACTGCAGGCATACTGCGACCAAAAATTGACATCAACATCAAGTTCAAGTAAATGTAAGAGGACAAGCAAAAAGAAAATACCGCGTTACTACTGCATACCCCCATGTATACTGGTTCAACTCAAAATTTACTTATCAATGGTAAAATTACACCAATAATAATAATAATAATAATAATAATAATAATAGTAATAATTCAGACACAATATAAAATCCAAGAGTGGACAAAACAATCAATTTGAAATGCAATTTGAAATGAAACGACAAGAAAAAAAGAAACAACACTGACAAGTCTAGTGCACTACCAAAAATACTTCCACAGCCAATGGACATTCACACACAACCAAAGATTCAGCAGTTTCACACTTTCAAGTATTGATGTTTCACCATATCATAAAAAAAAGATTTTGACCCATAGAGGCAAAGTGAAATACAATAAAAATCTAAAATTATCCACAGCGCGAGATAGTTCAGAAACAAAACGACCAAGGTCATTTGTCATTCATCGGACAACGATCACAGTTCAGATGGGAAAAGGACAAAAGGAAAAACTAGAAGAATCCATACATCTTCAATGTCCAAATTCAACTGAAGTACATCAAGTGGTGCAGCATATTTCTAGACAGACACAGGCCTTCACTGACACAGGGCATCAATGCCACACATTTCATAAAACATAGCTTTTATTCACAAAAGGAATTAACCATAAAAATACATTGGCAACCATTTATACCGGGAAAACTCTTAACGCTGACAGACAAGTGACTGAAATCACTGGACAAACAAAGCTTCAACTGAGACCTTAATAAATGAAAGAACTGCGTTGTCACACAGGATGATATGGCTGCTGCAGGTTAATGTATTACTGTATTTGTGTACTACAGTATCAAATTACAGTTTATTGCAGTGCAATGACGTACTGTTGAAGTACTGTTACTCCAGTACATTTTGATTACACTTAGCTGTATTTTAGAGTCACGTTTCTTAAGAATCACGAGTTGCAGCTTCAGAAACTGGCCAATTTATGACGAGGAAGAAAACAAGGCGAGTCCAGTCTGTGAGCGTCCTTGACCTGGTTAGTCACACATTTCCGTTGGTGGAGAAAGAAGGAATGGTCTGAGCACAAACACCACCAGCAGGTGCTGTTCATTCATTTGATGCTTTAAATAAAAATAAAAAAGGTAGACTGAACACACATCATGACATCTTCCTACTGTGAGAGTTTTTTAAGGATTTCTGGATCATTAAGTCATTACATTTTAAACAAGCTAGATTAGATTTCACAAACGCATGTGCACTTGTATTCGAGTAGGATATTTTGGTGCTGATTCAGGAGGCTAAATATAGCAAACAATCTGCCAGACCGTGCCGAGGGTTCAGTGCTCCACGACACCACTGTCTTCGTTATCACATCAATGACATTGGCTTACACAGCCTACTATCATCAAGGCTGGATTATGGCCATCTTCTAAATTACTTTTTGGAGACAAATCTATTCTTCAATCTCAGGAGGATGGCCATCTGGCCCACTGTAATCGCCCCCATTCTCTTGTCTCCTTGTGATGATCTCCTGTGACAGATGTTGAACTGCATCAGACCTGCCGATTAACGAGGACAGCCAGTCAAACGCCGCCGAGAGACGGCGGTCAGCCGAGCTCAACTCCAAACACCCATTCAGGAATCCCCTCCACCTGTTTCCTGTCAAATGTGGACTTGAAACTACTATTACAATTTATCGGTAAATCAAACTTAGCTTAGTGCTGGGGACATTGCTTAGACATTTGTGCTTGAACATGATCTTCTTCATCGGTGTATATATATATATATATATATATATATATATATATATATATATATATATATATATAAAAATCAACATCTCATATGTTACACAGTATCAACAAAAACACCAAGAAATAATGAAAACAAGCTGATTAAATGGACAGACAAAAAAACCAGCTGGAGGCCATGTTCTGATGACAGACAGGACTGATGTGTCCCAGTAACCATTAATGGCCTCCAGTCCTGTTAAAGTACAGAACAGCTGATTTGCAGGAGTTAAATACTGTACAACTCTTTAACAACAAAACGTTGAAAATCAGTCTCATCTTAAAAAAGAAAAGAAAAGTCCACTTTCACACCTGAAATTATTCTGTCAAATTGTTTTTTAAAGGGCTTGCTTGCCTTCCCTGTACCTCAGGGTCCTGTAGCAGGTTACGTAACTGTCCTTGTTATCACTCAGCACCCACATTAATAACCAACACAGCTGGAGAGACACAATGCCGCAAAAACAGTCTAAGGTCGAGTTTAAATGAAGCCAGCAAAGACAGAGAAAGAGGGATAGCGAACAGACTGATTTCTGGCAAAGAGCGGACAAACGGCTTAGCTTTGACCTATTCTTGGGTCCCGTACAGTTCTGTTCAGTTCAGGCCGCAGCAGACTCCATAGACTCCATGTTTATTATCTGTCACACCTAGGGAAAACTGGATGTTTCTCACGTCAACTTGGATTTCCAGGATTTGGAAATTGTAACAGTAAAGAAGTAACAGCAGGTTTGGGGAGGCTAGATTACGGACACATCCTGTGACAAGGCACTCGCGCTGGTTAAGAGAGGAAGAGGCTGGAGCGGTGGGTGGGGGAGGGGAAAGGGGGGGGGGGGGAACAAGGGCCCTGAGCGAGAGCACTATGCTGAGGAGTCATTGTCTCTATGGTTTGACTCCAGAGAGGTCAAGCAGGACGGCAGCAGGGAGAGAGGGGTCAGCTCGCCACCTTCAGCCCAGGCAGGGTCCACTGATGTGGGGTGTAGTCAGAGCAACACACTCCCTCCTCCCCCAAGGGATTTTTAGGAGCTGATGAAGCGACACCTCCGCTGAAACTGAAGCAAACACAAAACGACAGGCAGACAAGTGGAGTTAATGGCTGGTGTCACTTTGAATCACAAACACTCTACCTGAGGTAACTCTCGATATGGAGCTAAAAGCAGCATTTACCCAGCATACACTACACCTGCCAGGTTATCAAGAGTGTGTCCATGTGTTTGGAGTTTAGTTCAATGTTTTAAAGTGCTTTCAATCAACAACCTTTATTGCCTTCATAATACTTTTGCATGTGAGGTCAAAAACAAAACAGTGATACTAGATTTTTAAGGCAGACATTTGATTTCATTTGTCATTTCTGGGCTAGATTTTGTAGTTACTTACCGTCCCATAAAATGATACTGATATGTCTGCAATAAGCTAATATTGGTGCCGACGATGTATCTGTCATGTCCCTCTACAAAAGCTATCTCTGAGAGACCTAACAGCCAGAAAAATGCTTAACAAACAGCAGTAACAATTCTCACATATTGTATGGCCCTTTATGACTGCAAATACAAAAAAAACTTTTTGGGACAAAAGCAAACATCTTTTTGTAGAGGCCCAAAGATAATTGAAATGGGTGAATATCCATTTGACTCATAACAACCAAGCGAAATAACAACTTGACCTGACTTCCAACAACACTACTCTAAAAAACACATATAGATAATACAGAATTATGTACTAACTTACACATTTAAAAAAGGCCCCAAAGAAGAAGCCTATAATTTGTGCTAACATTTGCATATCTTAAAACACAAAGACCTGCTTATAAAATAAAAATTTGATAAATTAATTGAATACGTATTTCACATACATTCACTGGTGATCAAAACAGCAGGTAATGTATATGTCTAATGCTGATGACCCCAAACCAAGCCAGGACTCACTCTCTTTTACACTGCTGGGTTCCCCGTTTGCTTTATTAATCACTACGAGAGAGAGAAAAGAATGAGCCTGTGAGAATTAATTCTGATTATAAATTGAACCTAAATTGAATCTTTTGTTGCTTTAAGGGGAGCTCAGCTTTTCTTTTAAGGGAGCTCAGTCGCTCCTGGCCAATCTATAATTTGAACCATAAAAAAGAGAGCATCACTCTTACAAAATTAATTCGACTCACTGGAAGAAACTGAAATCTCTGTCTTGAATCAGGGTAAAAGATTTAACAGCACTTTTGAGTTCTGATTTTAGTGGAAAATTCAGTCAAGCCTGAAGGTAAGAAGGCCTTGTGGACTTTTCCTGCAAACAAACAAAAGTTATGTTTTCAGTTTTACTCACCAAAACACATTGTGTGTATGTTTGGGGTATAACAATTGTGTCCATCGCCTTATAAACATTTACAAAGCCATTTTTTTTAAGTATTCAAGATCCAAGATTGTCTATATCCATGTTAACTAGCTTGCTTGCTCTTCTTCTTCTTCTTCTTCTTTACCTTTGCTGGCGCATTACAGCATACTGTATCTTGGCGTGTTACTGCCACCTGTTGATCAGTGGAATACTGTGACACCATGGGCTGTGTGTTTCGCGTGCACGTGATAAACAAAACAGGAACCCTCTCATCAAAAAACCGTAGCACTACTAGAGGTCTAAAACTCCACAGGAAACCTTTGAGTTAGAGTTAAATCATAGCTCTATTTTTTCCAACTAAAGCTTAATCCAAACTATAACACCAATAACCCTACCCTACCACTTTTACTGCAATGCAGACCTTTTACTACAGTGCTAAAGTAAAAAGGGTTCTCCAGCAAGTGGGATGATGCTCTGACGGGTTTGTTCACTTTTGCAGGAAAAATATACCAAACAAGTGCCAGAAAAGAGGCTGAATGTATTTTGCCACAGGCAGCACACAGTAAAAAGCAAACTATGTAAACGAAAGTACTTACAGGGAGGCAGACAGAGAGATGTTCAGGTCAACAGCGATGGTTTTACCTCCTGGTGTTACTGCTAAATGACGTCTGAGGGCTTTTAAAGTTTATGTTCTCGTACACACTAGACGAATCATCATTTGTCATCCTGAAATAACACACAGCAAAAAAAAACAACTTTAACCTATTTTCTGCTTAATGTTCTGTGAACACGTTTAATAATCATGTCAACTGCCACTTTACCATCATGGTATGTGTTATACTTACACAGAAGAAGAGCGCGAGGATGTCATGCTGGGTTTGGACCTTGAGTTGGTCATCTGGGGATATTTGATATTGGAATATTCCCTCTCCTTCAACTTATTCCTCTGCAAAGTGACAACAACACAAGAGGCAAATTCAGTTTACGGGACAATGCTCTCACAAACTCTCCTGTAGCTACGATATAAGACCTTAAAATACTTTAAATAGTCCCAGATGGCATCTACATTTAGCATTGGAGCAGCACTTTGGAAACTTGCTGACACACAACACACAGTACTGGCACCCGGGCCGTGTGAACTCAAACACATCTTACATAAATATTAGGCCTATATTAGGCCTTTATCACTGTGTCAAAAAGTGTTTTTTCGATGTATTTTCATTTCTTTTGGAAGCCATTGGAATGTTGTGGAGTACCTGCTCCTCCTCCAGTCTCTTCTGAGCCGTGTCTATGTACTGCTGCACAGCCATGTAGATGAACTTATACTGGGCCTCTGTCTGTACCATGCCTGATCTCTGCTGCCGTACCCTCTGGATGGTCTTTGGGACGTCGATGTCACAATCTAGACCTAGAACATGCGCATGTACACACACATCCAGAAATGAGCGGAGATGCAGTACAAAGATTTCAATATAAAAAGTTCAGTGTGTCAGTTTCATATTTGAGTCTCCCACCTTGGCGGTTAATAATGTCAATAAGGATGTCAACGACGATTATGGTGCCTGTCCTGCCGATGCCTGCACTGCGGGGACAACAGGGTGAAAAGTCAAACCATGTGTAGTTACAGCACTTAAAGGAAATAAGCGTCAATGTCAAGGTGGAAAATTGATGTTCTTACTTCTAAGAGCATATCTGATTTCATCCAGACAGTTATGAAAAGTGTTACATAAGCATCAAGGGTTTTCTCAACCCATACATAACAATGGAAGTGACACATGAAAGTCTAAGGTTATGAATTATAGGTTTTCACTTGCCAACAGCAATAAACTTGAATATGTTGTTGTGTCTCATAGAAAATGCCAAGCGAGAACTCAGCTCAACTCAGTGTTATTTTCCCTACAAAAACAACATAATGTATCAGCAGCCAACGGATCAGTGGAGTTCATTAGTCAGATGTGTGTTCTGTCAATTTGTCATCATGTCAGTAGTACATGTTTGGGGGATTGCAATGGTAAAATACATCAAAGCAAAATCCTGACTACAGTCTAACTAAAACAGATTGTGCTTTTTGTGCTACTGTTTAGTTAGTGTTCATGCTGACATAAATATTCAAATTAGTTTATTAGGATGAACCGCTTGAAATGTATCATCTCGTTTTCGTAAGTAAATCAGATCAATGTAAATAAAGCACATGAAGTAATAGTATATTGGCAAAAGCAGAGCTTAATATAACAGTTACTAAAAAATAAATAGCTGCAAGAGCAACATAGAGGTTTAAGTGAAATTAAGAGCAAATTCAGAGTGTTTGTGTTTGTACTATTAATAACCATGTCTTTATAATTAGTTTTGCCGTTGCTAGTTTGGTGAAGACTCATTGACAATTAAGTAAGGACAAGTTTTAACATTAATTATAGCACACCCAAGTGGTCAATTGAAACCATATTTTATGAAAGCCTTATTTCATCCATTTTTATTTAGTAAGCAAATTTTCAGGTGTCCGCAATAATTTTACCATCTCATGGAAAAATTTAGTCAACATGGAGAAGAAGAACAAAAAGGAAAAGAGCAGGTTCTACTTAAATAAAGCTCGACTCTGGTGGGACTCGAACCCACAACCTTTGAATCACTTCTCCTGTGTTTAACTAGAAGTCCAATGCGCTATCCATTGCGCCACAGAGCCACACATCTGTTCTACCTGCTGAAGAACTGTCTTGCTAGGTCACCTCTACCTCTACTTGAGCATGAATTAACTTTCATCCAAACTCTACACATCATATTGTAAAACTGGTTGTACCTGCAGTGGACGACAATAGGTCCGGTGTCTGGAATGGTACTCTGGGTGCGGTTGACCTCCTCTAGGAACCAGAGGACACCGCCGGGCTCATTGGGCACCCCGTGGTCCGGCCAGCTCAGGTACTGGTAGTGCCAGATGTACCTCGGAGGCTCCTTCTACAAGGAAATTACAGCAAAAAAAGATGATAAGTTGAAGTTGTCAAGAGATTTCTCACAACACTTGCAGTATTAATATGTCTTTCTCCTCCTTCATCTCCATACTGGCTCTGCAATGTTCGTTAACAGGCTTACTGTAAAAAATAGGGGACAAAATCCACAATACTCATTCCAAGCATGGTTCCCCAAAGTTCAGCCAAAGCTAATATGATACTTCAGCAGTTCGATTGAGCCAATTTAAGTGGCTTTGTTTTTCCAAAGTCAGTATAACATTTCATCTTTGTGTTGGCTCGGACTTGTTTATTGCTGTGATGTTATTATGGAGGGATACTCTCTGGTAGTCACATGCAGGCTTTGTTGCTGTAACTGTTATTGCAGTAATATTGCAACTACACCAGTACTAGTAGTCATGAATGCTGGAATATGTTTTTATGCTAAATGAGAATTGTGGATTCTGTCCCTAATTTCTTACAGTGGACTCATGCTGAGGAACTAATGCATAGGACCAGGATAAAGTAGATGATTACATTAACCAGGAACCCTTCCTGTGTATAGGAGAAAACTTTTCTCATTTCAGTGAAACAAAATCTTTACATTGTGTGGACCTGAATGTGCAGAAACATGGATGGACTACTCTGTCCGCTTTAGTCTCTGCTTTTACAGTACGTTGACAGGAATCTTTATTAACTGTGAGAGTGTGATATATTAACAAAGTGCTGGTTGATTTTCTTTAATTTAGCGGCCATTCACCTAAACACAGAACAGAAGCATGATTTGGGGGCTATACTCTTTGGAGACAATATTGCTAAATTAATCTCAGATAATTTTACCAGACTTTACATACCGTTTTAAATTCCTCCCTTTTAAATGAATGTTAAGCTGATTGACTACTGTGATCAAAGCAACAGCTTCTACTAAGCATTAAATGGACAATGGCACTGTGCACACTTGAAGAAGAAGAATAATGCCTTTATTTATCCTGCAAGGGGAAATTCACAATTGAGCAACAACCCTTTAATTTGCTCATTATTGTATTCATGTATAAAGAAGAATTTACATTTATTTTTGGCTTCAGTGAAAGAAAACTAGAAATATTAAAAGGCTATGTGCACTTCTGCTACATGCTTTTTCTCTATCTGCTTCTTGTATTTGAGATCCATGCAGTCAATCCTTCTGTAAGCACAAGCACGTGCTGTAAGACTGTGTGTGTGCATGTGTGTGTGTGTGTGTGTGTGTGTGTGCGTGTCAGGAGTTAACTAATCTGACCCCAGGTCAGTGGGTCAACTCTGATTGAGTACACAGCTTTCCCTACCCTGTCTAGACGGGTCACCTCCAGCTGCCTCAGGATGTAGTCTTGTGCTGGCCGCTCATCCACGTTCCTTACCAGCACCTTACCAAACTCCTTAGTGGCGTGGAGGTCGGGCCAGTAACGGACACATTTGTTCTAAATCAGAGGAAGAACAGAGAGAGAAGGGGGGATGGAGAAGGGAGAGGGAGGGTGGTGGGTATTAAACAATTGAAACAACCATCTCATCTCAAGCAGCTTTCCAATCAGCTTAACAGTCATACTATCCTTGTCAGCCATCTCCCTCCCCACCCCCACACCTTACTTACACACACACACACACACACACACACACACACACACACACACACACACACACCATCATCATCATCATCCCTACTCCACATATCCACCCATCTCTCTGAGAATCAGCTAATGCCATCAAGTACTGTCTCTCAACTGAGAATGCAGAAACAAAATGGTTGACATGCAGTTAGAGCAATGCAGCTTTGTAAAGGTCAACACCAGGACTTAATATTGTGTCATTAAATTGAAACAATTGGGACTTTTGGTGTCCCCTGGTTTCTTAGAAAGTGCCTGATACACATTTAGCTCATCGTGAGACATTAACACTGCCCACTTCCTGTTCTTATTTGTCCTGCTGTCTTCTCTTGCTCTGTAAAGCACTCTGTGACCAATCTGGTTATTAAGGCAACCTCTAGCTTAATTACATTTGTCTCGTGTAGTGTCGTGTTTTAACATTTAATGTTTTAGATGTGTGAGTGTTTCGCTCATGCTCTTATTACAAAACCTTAACACTAAAGACTAGAGACGACACCATTGGGCATTGTGATTCAAAAATGTAAATGGATCTGTCATTGTTATACATATGCTATGTTTCCCTCCTGTCCTGACTTTTCCCAAAAAGCTATTCTGCACATGACGTTTAGGAAACCAAATAGAGGGGTTTTAGATGTAGTTATTCACAAAAACACCCCCCCTCAGCTGCCAGGATTAACGCTGGTACTCTCCTCGCCTCTCCTTTGGAGCTGAATAGGTGCATTTGCATGATGGCCGTGCAACGCATTGAGACAATGACTAGGACATAGAAACTCATTTGCATGCCAATATTCACTCACATGCACTTATCTATATAATCTATAATCACAAAGGTATGTAGGCCCACAGTAGTAATCCTTTTATGTGTACAACAACAGAAATGAATGCAGAACTAATCACACTTTCTGTCTGACTATAAAAGTTATTTCCCGACACCAGAGTCTCGTATGTGCGCTATACACTGCTATAATAATATCAGGAATGTTATTTGTGACTCTTTTGAACAAAACGTTAATGTTTCTATTGGATTTCAATAAATTGGTGAGGATGTTCGCGATCAGATTGCATGTTGTATGTTGACTGCTAAACTGACACAAATATAAATGCTGAGGGGACTTATTGTCATTCTTTCGTATGAGAAAATGTGATAATGTAATCATTTGCAATGTGATTATATTAACCACTTAGTTAAAAAGCCAAAATAAACATGCTGAAATTGATTACAATGTCTCAGCATTTGTTTCATGCCTTCTATGTTTTATGCTGCAGGTTATACCCTGCTTACAACTCAGAACAGAAGCAGATAGAGCCAAATAGATGTGGGTTTTTTTAATTAAAAAACGTTTTTTTGCAAGTGTTGCTCACAATAACCTCAGAACTGAACCACTGAACTGAACGACACAGCGCAAATGACTGGACTATTGTTGCTGTGGGTGGCAGCGTGAAGATATTTTTCCTAAAAATAGATTGTAAAATAGCACATTTTACACTGCTAAGAGTACACCAGTTTTGTGTGGGTTCAAGCTTTTAGATAAGCTATTTAGCTGTGAGTAGTGTGTTATAGTAAAAAGTGTCTGGTGGAACTAGTGTTACGTCTACCATCATAGAACACCCTTGAGTTCATAGATCTGCATTATTACAAGCAATCAACAGCAATCAGCTCAAATGAGTGCAATCCTGACATAACAGAGAGACCATTTAGGAGTAAATGCTAGAAAAAGCAAACGAAAAAGAGAGGGAGAGAAAAAGAAGCTACTTGCTTTGGAAATATAATGTATAGAAACATTTCTACTTAGTTTAGTTAAACAATGTCACAGGCCCTCAGCTGAACTGTACTACTGTATATTAGCATTATGTTTACTGCTAATTGCTCACCCGTCCTCGCTCCATCTCCTTCGTGGTCATGACGATGACGTGTGTATTCTCCTGATACACCATCTTCCAGAAGTCAACGACCGTATTCTGTAGGCACCCTTGGGTGGCGATGAAGACTTTCCCCTCATCCTCGTGGCGCCGCTCTTCATGCTTACTCTGGACAATTATATACTGAATTAAATATTTTGAAACAGAGAAAAATAGATTCATATTCACACAGAAAATGTAATAATGTAATGTAACTACCTGAAGATGATAAAGTACAGAAATATACTAAAAATATTCACTTCTTAATCAAAATATTCTCAATTAAAATAAAAACAAGGTTTTAAATGGTTGCTTATATAATAGGTTTGTTTTACTGTATGATATGTGTATAACTTTGGTTTATCTATGATTCTTTTACATGAAGGTGAACTATCTTGTGTGTTTGCTGAATGCTGTGTATTGCTGCCATCTTTTGATAATGTACATTTGTTGATAAATGGCCTTGCATACAGCTGAGCAGACTCACTCTGATGTAGTTGGCATTGATGTAGTCTGAACCAGGAACATCTGGATCTATTTCCCTGAGTTCAACCCGAGTTGTGTCAACTGAAAACAAAAAGTCAAACTGCCGTTATTGCACAACAAAATGTCAGTTTTCTGAGATCACGCTTGGTGTTTCTTTTTTCAAAAACTAATGTCAATTGATAGGCTGTGAGCTATCAAAGCAAAGTTTTCACACTCTGCTGAGGCCTCTACGTCATTCTTTCCACAGGAAGTTGGAGAGACAGGAAATGGCAGGTTGCTGCATTACTCACAGGGGAGGATATTCTTGTATCTGTTTTTGCTCTTGTTTTCTGGCTTCTGGCCTTCTTTCCGGGGATACAGCAGTTTGCACTCCTGCTGCTGTAGTACCTGGTAGTGGAAACAAAAGAAAACAACATTTTTATAAGACAGAGTTCCAAAAAGTTCCAAACAAATGAATATTTACTATGATGCAACTATTCATTCTGAGGTGATTCATTCATATCACCCATACTCAGATTAAAACCTTTAGATACTAATTAAATGTTCCCCGTGGAGTTTTAGACCTCCAGTAGCACTATGGAGTACACAATCCTGCCAATGGTTGATCAACAGGTGGCTGAAATGCCCCAAGAAAGAAAGGGAAGAAGAGGATACACGCAAAATTGCTTTTCTTTGGAGTAACACTGAATTTGAACATAACTTTTGCTTGTTTACAAGACTCATTTTTTTTAAAGCCTTATTTAATGCTCTGTGTTTGAACAGTGCAATGGGGCCTTTAACACAGTAGGGGTCACGCTGGAGTGCAAGAGCAGAACTACTGCATTTGTCAGTGTTCAGGTTGTGGGCTTAAGAGGAAGCCTTTGAGCATGGAGTCTCAAAAGCTCTTCTTTCATACTTTTTACATAAATACATTTTGGATACATTTGTGCACTGAAGGGTAGAATATGTCAAGCAAGTACACCATTTATCTACAGTTCTTTAGCTGGAAAATCATAAACAGTTGTATTCCATAAATACAAAAGCCAGATAGACCATTTAATGGCTCATCTCTGAGACAGCGTAATAGTGTGTATGTTATGTGTATTGTGTATTGTGTCACACACACACACACACACACACACACACACACACACACACACACACACACACACACACACACACACACACACACACACACACTTCAACACATTAGATGCTATAAGAAATTTAAATATAATCTCAATAAAGATTGACCTGGTATTGAGCCTATACATACCATATTAAAACTGATAGCCTAATATGCCCTGACAAAATGGAAATGATTCACATTAATGACCTGCCAGTGGCATGAAAATGACAAATACAGGAAGATAAGAGCATGCCACAAGATCAACTTCGACATCATTACTCAAAAGGTCAAGACAGCATAAATACATTTGTATTTCCCTTAATAGACAAGAATACAAATACCTCACTGGAGAAAAACATTGATGTAAGCCTACATAAATAGATATGGAACAGATGAATAAAAAACATCATGGAACAAATTGCAGTATAAGATGACATTTTTATCACGATTATAAATATAGGGAAGTTGTCATTGATCAAGCTGTATTTCCCTTAAAATATGACAGCTTTTGACCAGATGTATGTAATTGTGTTAGACTTCCCTTGTATTTGATATTGCTGAATCCTTTACCAATGTAACCACTGACTGAATGACTCTTGACCTGAATGCATAATCTCCCACCTGGATGTCATCAGAAGATTCTCACCTCTGGCTGATTAGCCCTTTATCTCGAGAACAAAGGCATGCAATACACTAACTGAAACAACCCTGACCAGAGGGGGAGAACTAGCCAAGGTATAAAGAGAAATAACCGCTTCCCATCGCTGTGCATGTAAGTAAGTAAATAAGTAAGCAAACTAACCTTTGTCTTGTGTACCATGCTCTGAGCATTAAAAGTGTGACAATACTGTAAGAGATTTTTGTCTCGTTGCCACGACACAAATGACTTGTGGAAAATAAAGAAAGAAAGCCATCAAAGTTAGAATTGAAAACTAAAACATAAATATCGTGTTGAAAGGGGTGTGTTGTACAAGAGCTATTAACAACTTGAAAACATCTTCCTTTCACACTTTCCATTGGCAAAAATGTGGCATCCCAGGACAGATGGTACTCGAAAGAGTAATTTGCATGACTCAGTTTCTCCAGTTATTTCTATGCATATGATTCAAGTCATCCAGCTCTTAACCGGTATCTCATTTACAGTATCAAAACTGTTAAACACCGAGCCTTTAACTCCTTAACATCCAATTTTCCACTTTTATTTCCTCTTAAGTAGCTTTAATGTTGTTAAAATCATCTTATTCTATTTTGCTTATGATTGAAGCTAAATGATTTGATTTTATTCAAACCCAAGACTGTTTTTATGGCTGACCTGTTCCATCAAATGGACATATTCTATATGTCTGCATCATTCCCCACGGAATTTAGTCTAAAATATGTATTTGTTATCTTCGGGAATTTTGGGATCTGCACTAGAATTTGAAATAAAGTTCTGTGGTTTGAACAGCAGCCCACCATCGAGACTGTAGGGTTTAAGAGTTAAAGTGACTGGAATTCCAAAATGATCAACAATATTAAATTCTAAAAAAAATCATGATTCAAAGGAAACATTCTGGTGCTGACAGCTTTGAGCCTACATACCTCAAATTCTTCCCAGAATCCCTGTTTGGGTTTCTCAGAGTTGTCTGCTACTTTGTTGAGCTCTCGTACCCGATTCTCGATGTTGGCTGCATTTATTCTCGTGGCGTTAAAGGGCTGTCGTTGTCACGTTGGGACACAGAAATGTAATTAGTCAACAGAACAAAATGTAAAAAATGTGAAAATAACATTTTTATGCAGTTTGAGTTAACAACCATATTGCAACACCATCCATGCCGTCAAGGTACTGTATGCAAAAGATTCACCAGACTGGATGCTTTTGTTTGTTTTATTTCTCTTCCATACCTGTTTGAGGTGCACTACGATGCCACTTTTCTCCACCATGGGGTTCTTCTTGTAGTGATCCACCAGGTCAGCCAGAGTGTCGAACCTCTCACCGCCACCCACGTCGTATTTACCGTCCTGCTGGAAGCAAACATCAACAGTTCAACTACAGTAACAGATGGTCTGAAGTAGGGCTGGGTACAAAATTCAATACTTTTTAGGCACCGACTGAATTGCCTCTAAAGAATCGAGTATTGAAAAATGCCTCGTCATTCAATACCAAATTTCAATACCTAAGGAGTAAATCTCATCAGCGTCAGTGAGCCAATGAGCATGCAGCATGCTTCTACCAAGATCTAATAATGTTTTTGACTGGCTGTCTAACATTACATGTCATAGAGACACACAGGAAAAACTCTACGTTACGCACAGAGACGGGGCTCACGTAGTAGGAGCTGAAAAATAAATAAAAAGATTTGTGCAGTAATGTTGTAATTTAGTTTTGTTATATAAAATTGGTATCAAAAAAATTATCGTTTAGGAACCGGTGTAGAAGTCACGGTATTGGTATCGGTATTGAATATTTTTGAATGATATGTAGCCCTAGTCTGAAGGGAGTTTTGCAAAAACAAATCATGACCTGCTCACAAATACATGACTCAAAACATGACTCAAAGAACCAACAGTATGCTGAGGTAGTCCGAGTGGTGACGGAACGTAACCTCACCTGGTAGCGTATCATAACGTGGGTGACCTTGGTCTTGCGGTCCACATTCTCGTGTTTCTCCTCATTGGTGAGAACTGAGAGGACGAAGTCCCCCGGTTTACTCTGGCTCTCCCGTACCAGGAAGCTACCAGCTTTGCCTTTGTCTGTCAGCAGTTTCTCTGCATCTCGCCCAGAGAGGTGCCCATGGTACCACCTGGACAGGAATGAGAGGACAGACTGTGAAATACCGACACATGAATCCAAAAACAATATTCAATGACATCTGACAGCTTGAATGAACAACTTGAAGGATATCATATAATTTCTGGCAATTCCTCAAAATGGAAATCAACAAATAATCAATAAACATGCTAAGAACTATAAATCCTGAAAACTATTATATTATACTAGATTATTATTATTATTATTATTACTACAATACAATAACTGATTTATTTGGCCACTTGGGGACATCAGAAACAAGTTGTGAACACAATGATTAGCAGACCTGTTAGCAAACAGTTGCTTATTTACACATCCAACTGTTACGGAGCATCATTAGCATTTTGTTAAAGTTATTTTTCTGGCCACGTGATACATTTAAGTCCAATATTCACTCTCTGTTTAACTCTTAACTCCTGAGGGAAATATCTGGCTCTTTAGCTGCTAAATGTTCCACTATACTCTCCAACTAGTCGCTAACTGTGTCTTTCTGCCGTTTGGTGCTGAGCCGATAGTGTACAGCGGGTTTTTAGAGCTTTTTAACTGAAAACAGCTGCCTGCTACAGTCGAAAGTGACGCTATGAGAGCAACGGGAGTCAAGCAAAACAGTAAAGTGGCAGCCAGACAGCTAAACAACGAGCTGAAACTCACCACAAAGCTCCGTAAAGCCAAGGGGATCTGCAGATTCAGGTGATAATTCTCTGTAGGTTCATCACTACCAGTGATCCCTTTTACACACAGTAGTCGCCTTGTTTTCACATTGTCATTTGATAACAGTGTCATTGTAAAAAATATTGATTACAGCCACTTTAATGAGAAGTGATGTTTAGGACATTCGGTGTTTCAGGTGATGCTAATTTCACACTGGCTGCGTTCACGATCTGCTTCTTCAAATCCTGTAGAGATCGAGAAGCTCAGCCTCAAGCTGGATGCTGTTTCAAGGTGGACAGATTATCGAGACAAGGAATAAGAGCTAAGACGGAAAGTTGACCAATTGAGGGGGAGGAAAAGCAATATGCTTCATGCATTGTGAGCGTAGACTCCTACTCGAGAATCAAAGTGTCTCATACATTGCTGCACTCAGTTGCCTCTCTCATCATGCTTTACTCAGTTGCTGATGGTAAGATGAAAAACCTGCATGTGTGCGTTTTCTTTTTTTTTCCTATGTGGTGAGCATGAACGTGTAGCAGGCTCTGACAAGAGACGTATGTAGAATGTAAAAACCACATAAACCATAACCATAGATCACAAATTGTTCTTAGACCTAAATAGAAACTTAGATATATACATCGCAAAGTGCAGATGGATAGAAAAGGAAACTGTAACAAAAGTTATGATTTGCAAATGATGATATGAATATGATTATCTAGCTTTCTGAAATGCTTCCTGTATGCATGGATTCCTGGCATTAATACACGAGCTGCATTAGTCTCCCATTTCAATGAGTGTGTGTAGGTGTGATGAAGTGTATAGCTGCGTCCAACCTTTGTATACTATCTAGAAGGATGTTAGCGTGTGCATACTTTCTGAGCATAAACAAAAACAGCAGCACCACCCTCTTAGTTTGTTTGAAGATGCATTTGGGAATATGCTACTATTTATGCAAGTGGATGTGAAGTGCATCTGAGTTTCATGTGTGGGAGTGGATGTGTACAGAATAATGCATCCTCCCTAGTCCCTGCAAACGGTATGTGTAAACATATAGGTGTTATTGCTAAATGATCTAATGGCCGATTCTTTCCTATTTCCCTTCCGT
Organism: Perca fluviatilis; assembly: GCF_010015445.1. Lineage (NCBI taxonomy): Eukaryota > Metazoa > Chordata > Actinopteri > Perciformes > Percidae > Perca > Perca fluviatilis. The sequence continues at coordinate 30,522,163 of NC_053116.1, read as the reverse complement.
TACTTGCTGGTTATTTAATGTTATCGTCTATCCTCTCTCAATAGAATTGCATTGTAGTGATCATTTAGCACTAACTTTTTATAAATTATGTTGCTTAAAGTGATGCTTCTGAACAAACTAAGTACATTAAGTTTAAAAATGCACTAAATAAACATTTATGTGTAATGTGAGAATTGTCGCTAGTTGTGACAAAAATCACACAAAATGATCACGTGACTGCAGTTGCCCTCAGCTCTACAGAGTGTTAACCTCTTTCAGTTCATTGCTTACCGTTTGACTCTCATCAACCTTCTTTCTAGCGGCAGAAAAAAGTGCTCTGATGAATCCACTAAAAGCTACTTATCCACCCTTATCCAGCAGACAAAGTAATCAACTAGCATGTGAACATAGTAAAGCATTAAGCAGCTAAAGAACAGGATATTTGTCTGGAGCTGGTGGAGACCAAAACAGAGCTAAAAGGACATATGTGATTAGCCATATAGTAGTCTCGCATTGCCAGACCTTACTCCACAGCGCTGCGGAGTAAGGTCTGGCTCCAACGCACATACATTCTAGGATAGGAGAAAAAAACCGCTCTGGGTTGTTTGCATTTCTTTAAACCAATCACAATCGTCTTGGGTGGCGCTAAGCTCCAGGCACAGATATATCAAGAGGAGACAAAAAATGTTACCAATATTGTAATGTTAATTTTTAACCATATCAAGCAGCCCTGCGGTGATGGCTCATAAAAGTTCAATTTAAGACGTGAAGGAGATCTGATCACTTGTTCCTATATGAATAGGAATATACCTTCTGAATATTAAAATATGTTAAGATGCTATTTTTCCCAACTGTACATTTATCAGTGGCTTCCCCCAACAGACCTCAATTGCAATTCTACACATATCTCAAAACTGCCTCTTTAGGTTCAACATGTTTAAAAAGCATGAGTATGAGGATTCAAAACTTGAATGCATAATAATAAATGTAACAATTTTCATGTCTCAAATTATATTCAAGAGAGTTTTGTTTTCTGCAGGGTGAAAATGCTTCACAAACAGCATTTAGGCCAGAACAGGATACTGTGACTGCACTGAAAGCTAGACTAATAACATTTCTCAAGTGGTTTAGATGCTTCTCATGGCAGGATGAGGCTTTACAGTCTGACAACCCTGAAGCTGTAAGAAATAAAAATAACTGTCTGTGGCCAAGGAGAAACTTCCATGCAGTTTTTATGAGAGAAGGGCAACATATCGAGCTGACCTTAGATTCGTTATATTATATATATATATATATATATATATATATATATATATATATATATATATATATATATATATATATATTTGTGTCGGTCTGCCTGTATTTATCCACAGTGCTTAGTTGTATGCAAAGTGAGCTTATTTGCACGTGTGGGTGTTCTTGTTCGTCGGCACCTCTCAGAGGTCGGGTCCTTGCAGTTGAGTGGGTACTTGAGCTCGATGACATGGCCGTTCCTCTCACGCAGAAGATCCTGTTGTTCGGTGTAATACTGCACCAGCTCGGCCAGTGTGGCAAACTTCTCGCCTCCGTACAGGTCGTAGTAGTCACCTGAGTTCTGGATCTTAATGTGGGTCACCTCATCGTTGCGCCTGAGTGAAAAAAAAACAGTGTGAATTCATCATGGTAACAGTTACCATGTGTGTTAACAGAGGTGGTAGAAGAAACACTCAGCATTTATCTCTTTGTGGTTGTCTCTTGTTCACTTGCACCCTGCAGATATTTAAACACACGCGCACACACACACACACACACACACACACACACACACACACACACACACACACACACACACACACACACACACACACACACACACACACACACACACACACACACACACACATTTTATACTATACTGTGACACGTTAATTTCTCTGCAATAGTGCTGCTTTTTTTGCAAAGCTGAACATATCGGTATATTTAATAAAGGATAAGAAGTATACAACCGTTAAATATAACAAAGTAGATGTGCCAACACTGGAATGATAAAATAAGCAACAAGCTACTAAAGGAAAGAAAGTGGAAGAAAAGGCTACAAGGCTACAAAGCAGCAGTGATTTAAAAATACTGATCCATTCTATCACACAGACTATTTTTTACTTTGACTTCTATGAACATAACACAAATCTTCTCACAAGGGATCATCCCTTTGTCTTAATACTCTGTAGTTTTTTATATCTAATGTATTTGGAGGAAGGCTGTATCGTGACTGCAGAACAATACAAAATGCATGCAGCTGCTGAATTGAATGACTGATAAGCCAGAAAACATTTGGTACCACTTTGCATATTCAAAGTACTCCGACTGCTTTAAATAGGTGCACACAAATCTGAAAACACATTGACACACGCACACATATACAGTTCAAATCTATAAAGACAGTATTTGGCTAGAAGTAAGTGGCGAACGACATGCTGCTCAAGCTCGATTTCTAAATGTACTTATTTTTTCACTTCCCATCTTTAGTGACTTCGTTCGACATGTTTCTTTAGCAGAGGTAAACAAAACATCCTGTAAATATATTAAGTATGACGACATGCATACACACACATACAAACAGAGGGGGGTTAGCCAGGCAGTCGGTACTATCTGATCTGCTATATATATTACTTTGTCGATGAAATAGTCTCTCTCTCTGCAAACTGATTATCAGCTAATGGTCATATCAAATGGCACAAATCCTATTTCCCTCCATCACTTTTCTTGTTGTCCTCATGAATTTCACATTCCTTTTGTCCTTCTTTCCATCCTCCCACTCAACATACTGTAAATCCTTTCCTTCCTTAGTTCTGTCCTATAATCCATCTTCTCTCTCTCTCTCTCTCTCCATCCGTCTCTCCCAGTATTTCCTAGTAATTGCTTTATGGCTCTATTAGTGACTGTTGGCAGGGTGCCACAGGTCTATGGCCCTGTTAAAGGCCCCTCCTCAACTCTCGGGCCAAAGCCCCCTTTTCTCTCAGAGATTAACACCATTAACTCTGGAATGAGCCAAACACGTCCTATTAGATTTTCATTCACTTCTCTGCTCTGCCTCCTTCAGACATTAATAACATTTATGGATTTATTACGATATGGCACATCTTCTTTACAGAGAGAAAACAGGGATCCAAGGTCAGCATCATCTCTGCTCGGCTCTGGCTCACTACTGTCTATTTCAATACATGACAGATTACTTAAAGTAATAATCTCGAAGATTTTCATTTAAATACTGTACATATCTGTTAAGTCACTATCTATCTAAATGACGTAACACAATGGTAACTGTCCCACTTATGAAAGCACTTGCATTTTGCAGTAACTGTGTGTCTGTGGCAACTTTCCTGGGAAAAATCACCAGCCAGCGGCACGCAGTTAGTGAAGCGTTTTCCATCACCCAGCAGGGGTTGGTCCACCAAAGAGGATAGCTATGAAGCGGCGTACTGTTTTTCCGGTCTCTGCTAGCATTACGAGTAAATGGTTACTACGGTCGAACAAACAAAGGAAACAGGGATGACTACAGACAATAAAACATCAAAAACAAGTGAAATTGAGATCTAAAAACACACCTGCATTACCGCTTATAATTATAGGGGCCGCCACACAGAATAGGAGGATAGTTCTTCTGTCTCAGTCCACAATAACAAGAATAACAACAAACCCATCCAGGCCCATGGTGCATGTTTGCATCGCAGTAGGTAATTTCCAGCTCAATACAAAAAACTTGTAGAGCTGAGCAATGTTGCTTAAAGAATGGATCTGAATATTTGTTTAGCCTTGAATAAATGGCTTAACGCAGTGCCAGACTTTACCAGCTTCCTATCAACTATACATAAAAGTAAATAAATTAACCAATTCATGGGTTTAAAACATTAAAATAACAGATATTGACAAGAACATGGATGTTTACAAGTCGTTATCACACATTTAATTACGGTAAAACAAGACAGGTTTTCCCTACATTTAGATGCCATTTGATCCCATTCATGACACAAAGTTCAGCCTTCTAAGATGGGCAGTAGGAAATTTACTGGCTGAGTTCGCAAGCAAACAGGTGTGTAGGATTAACAACGTTTAGTTATTAACGTTTGGTTGTTGAGAAGTACAATGTTGTTCCTCCCTACTGACAGAAGTTCTGTATTTTCAAATCAGTGTGTATGTTCATTTGATCCCATTCATGACACAAAGTTCAGCCTTCTAAGATGGGCAGTAGGAAATTTACTGGCTGAGTTCGCAAGCAAACAGGTGTGTAGGATTAACAACTTTTAGTTATTAACGTTTGGTTGTTGAGAAGTACAATGTTGTTCCTCCCTACTGACAGAAGTTCTGTATTTTCAAATCAGTGTGTATGTTCTCAGCAATGTCCTGTATGATTATTAGTTCCGCTAAAAAGGAGTATCTGGCATAACACTGCTTTATTATTTTAAAGGTTTTCTCACAATTAGTTTGATTCACTGATAACAATCTAGATTAATCTCAGCTATACTGCTTTGTTACATATGATAATCAAATAAAACCAGGATATGTACACAATATGTTAAATATAAAATGTATTTCTTTAAGTACACAAATCAAACTGTAAACAAGACCAACTTTCAGCAAAACATGAAGAAAAACCAAAGTATACATACAGCATGTCCTAAGAATATGCAGTGGAATTCAAGTTAGTCTTTACTACAGATTTAATTTCAGAATAGGATGGTACCCTGCATTACTGGAAAACCAAATGCAGTAGATATAGGCAACATAAATTTGTCATTGAGTATCCTATGAACTGGTTTGCATTGATAGGGCTGACTAAGATGAAGCACAAACGTACATAATGTCCCATAGTCCTTCACAGCGCCTCTCTATGTGAATAGCATTGCCGTTCTGCTGCAGTTTAACAGACCACATCTCTGTGTGCAAGATTACGTGTTAAGAAAATTCTCCACATTCGAGCCACAACATTAAAGCCTGCAAAATAGTAAGTTTTAGTAATACACAGTATTTGGATCAGTATAGCATAGGCTCCACAACTGGGAAATGCACATAAATATGCACGTACAAAGCCCAGAATATATAAATTATTGCTTGCTTTGCCCTGAAGCTATTCCAAGCAATGTTTTTTACTCAATACAGCCTAAAACCACCCTATCCAGTCCACTTTTGAAATTGAGGATGATAAACCTTTGGCCTCCTTTTCAGTTCCCCTTTTGCATCCTTTACAGACTATTATGCTGTTTTTTAACCTAAATCCTAAAGAAGGCATGCTCAAATCTGATATAAAATTTCAGATGTTACATCAGGTCAGTATATTCTGTGTCTCAAGAGTTTGACTTGATAGGCTGGAGAAAAACCAGGCATACAGCCAATGTATCATCTGTTGAAAAAAAAATATTTTTGAACTACGCACTTCTATTTCCTCAGCTCACTAGGCTCACTTTTGAAGGTTGGACAATTTAAGCCAAGAGGTGTCTGTCAAAATCACCAGTATCATCGAAAATAACGTGTACAATGGACAACAGTTCTCACTGGGCTAAACTAATAAACAATAGCAACTCTTTCTACCATTGGGGAGCATCAGTTTAAACAACAAACATCCCTAGATTAGCTCTGCTACTATTGGCAGCTAGTCATATAGCAAGTGTGGTTGGCTATATGCAAACACTTATGTGACATTTACAATTTCTTTCTTTTATGTCTTCCCCAAGCTGTATTATCACTTTGGCTTAACTTTGTTGTTTTTAAAACGTGCTTCATAAATAAAGTTGGATTTGATTATCAAAAAAGATATGTGACAGTTGGACGTGGTTGGTCAGACACTGTGATGAGTGAGCTCAAAACATAGACTGCAGAAATTAAAAAAATTTTTTTACAAACAAACTTGGTAAAAGAGAAGAGTTAAGTAACAACCATTGTCCATAATTCAAGAGGGAGTAGACTGATCCTTTGCTGCTCAACGCTTTGAAAAGCTCAGACCAGATGGAACCGGCTATAGACCGTCCCTTCAGTGTCACATGAGTGCTAATGTTTGCGGTCTAAGCTGAGGGTCAGAAAGTATCTGTATCCTAATTAGGGCTGGGTATCATTCAAAAAAATGTCGATACCGGTACAAATACCAGTACCGTGACTTCAATACCAGGTCCTAAACGCTACATTTTCGATACCAATAACAAAAAGAAATTACACCATTACACATTACGGCACAAATCTTTTTATTTATTTTTCTGCTCCTACTACGTGAGCCCCGTCTCTGTGTAACGTAGAGTTTTCCTGTGTGTCTCTACAATGTGTAACGTTAGACAGCCGATCACAAACATCATTGGATCTTGGTAAAAGCATGCTGCATGCTTATTGGCTCACTGATGCTGATTACTCCTTAGGTATTGAAATTTGGTATAGAATGACAAGCATTTTTCGATACTCGATATTAAGTAGGAAATTCAGTCGGGGAAAGTAGAAATGCTGACACAAACATTTGCACGCTATGGTTGTTATGTCTTAATCTTGTTGACATGCAGATCTAGGCACACCTCATGCCACTATGTGTTAAACTGGGCAGTGTCACAATGCGGGAAGTTAGATGTCAGAATGCAACATTCACATTCAACATTGGAAGTAGTTTAAATACAGGTAACATTTAAAGATTGACATTTACAATAATGATGGTGAAATGTTTTTTTACCAAACTATGTCAACCTATAAATAGCCTGGCTGCAGCGGAAACATATTTAAGTAAACCCAGGCTAGCGTTATATAATACAAAGGCTCAGAGAAAATCCATTGGCTCTCTGTGGTAAATTGCCCTGCAAAATTCTCTCTCAAGATTGCCCTTAAAATTCCTCCTCGGGTCTTTAGAGTGAATAAAGAGCATGAAAAATGAGAAAACTTAACCAGACTGCTCTCCTTATGGAGTTGAGCTTGGAGATAAATTATGGCCAAACTTTTTCTGCTTCAAACTTTCTCCTTCTCCATCTTTGAGTTTTTGGAAATTCTGAATTGATTACATTTTTAAAAAGCTCTCAATATCGTCTTAGACTTCAGACGCTTTTCAGCAGCAGCTCTGTACGACCCCTCCTTCCTGTGTGTTCACCTCGTGGACCAGAGAAAAAGAGAGGTGGTGGAGATAAGAAGAAGAGAGGCAGAGAGAGGAAGATAAGACAGAGAGAGAGAGAGAGAGAGAGAGAGAGAGAGAGAGAGAGAGAGAGAGAGAGAGAGAGAGAGAGAGAGAGAGAGAGAAGTGATCACAGTAACAATCATGCTCATAGTGGCCTTGGTAAGATGAAACCTGGCTAATGACTGGCTAATTAACCTCTCGTATACTCTGATAAGCCACTTTATGTGTGTGTGTGTGTGTGTGTGTGTGTGTGTGTGTGTTTTAAATGAAGATTAAGTTAGGTATCATGATATGCTGGCTAAGAATAGCTTCTGTAGATACAGGATAATTAAGTAATTATCTTCTGTATATTCCAATATTTTCTACATTTTGCAGACGTTATATAGCGCATTATAACTTGTAAAAAGCCACAAAAGCAAAAGCCTGTGAACGTTAAATTCAAAAGATTAAAGAATTTTATGACCTATACTTTTGCACTGATATAGGACATGTACTGAAGCTGTAAAACGTGTTGGTTTCTACAATTAAAGTCATAAATAGCTTCAGGTTGAGTTTTGCCCCTATAGTTGACAGAAACAGGATAATTTGGGAGGACATGCATCTATAGCACAGTATTCAATGCTATTCCATGGTACCCCTCTGACACTTTTAAACTTCTGAGTTTACAGCAGGGCTCAATGGTAACTCTCTTCCCAAGGAGCATGTGTGCTCTTAAGCGCATAAAGAATTGTAGGGGCGCAATGAACATGTAGGCTATCAAATAATTGGTTTTTCTTTAATAAGAGATACGAGGATACATTTGAAAGCAAGGTGATTTCATTTATTTGTATACAAAAAGTAATAATTTCTGCTTCAAACTGTATTTATTTAATAATCACATTATTATGTATACTTAAAACTGCTTCAAACAGTGTATGGTTCAAGGTTCAGTTACTGTCATTATCCAACACAGGGTGGCACAGTTCAGACCAAAGATTCGCAATGGGAAACTGAACTGGCCCGTCTCAGCTCGACTCGAGCCAGCTGATGGCGTCGCTGCGACTCATATATATATATATATATATATATATATATATATATATATATATATATATATATATATATATATATATATATATATATATATACTGACATGGCTGCGACTCAGCTCGTCAAGTCCTCAGATGCTGGTTTTAGAACGTAAGCGACGTCACCTGTTTCAACAGCCAGAAAAGTCAGCTGGTCAAGTCAGCTACAAACTATAGAAATAAAATGATCCATAATCCATTTTATTTCTATGTTACAAAGTGTCAGCTGGTGGAAAAGGCAGAGTTGTAGACGGAGGCTTAACGAGCGCCCCAAAAACACGGTATATGGCCGAGCGAGCTAGAGAGTGACTAAAGAGAGGGAGCAGCGGTGAATCAGAGAAATAAAAAATAATTTTCGTCGTTTTCATCAGTACTCAAATTCCAGCTGTAGCAAATATTTCACTAACACTACACTCATTCATATTTTAAGACGCTACAAATGATATCCAGCTACAAAAAAAATGCTGAAAAGCCGGAAGTTAGAACGGAAGTACAGAGAGTCGTTGCTATAGAGAGGATACACTGTCTCGTCTAACGTTGCAGACTGGAGCATTGTAAGTGTCTGCAAATTTCAACTCTTCTCATCAAAAAACTTTGGTGTGAACTCGCTATGAATATAATCTGCAAAAAACATCAAGGGTGAAAATACACAAACGTTAGGGCATTTGCACATGTGCTCCTAAATACATTAAATACTTTTAATGGAGGGGCATATATGTTGGCTGCATGTTGAAATATTACAGATAACCTTTTGTGCTGAAATATTAAAGTGATGGTTCGGAGCAATTCATCCTAGGTTCCTTTGCACCATGACCTCGAGCCAAACACTTTCAGGTTAATTCCGGTCTAACATTGGGAGAGTTAGGCGGAGTAGCGTTATCAGCTGAATAGCTAAGCGCAGGCTGGGACTCCACGTTTGTATCTCTTAATTACCCCACTAATAATGCACGAATTATAACGCGTCTACAAGTAGTACAAATAGGTTATGCTCTCATAAAACGATGGATTGAAAAGTAAGTACACCAGAAGTTTATGTAAATAACACTTGCCTGCTGGCTTCCGCTCTCTGCTGTTGTTGTTGCTGCTGTAAGACGAGTAGTTAGCCGTCTACAAATTACATCACCGGAAAAAGATGCAACAAAAATATTTATTAATTTAACTTTTTAAGTAAGTGCTGTAGTATAACTAGCAGGAGACAAGTAATAATTGAGGTAAGTTTGGAGACATTACCTTATTTAATCATTGAATTAATAAATATATTTTGTTGTAACTCTTTTCGGTGTAGTAATTTGTAGATGCCTAAGCACTCGTCTAACTGCAGGTAGCAGCAGCAGCAACAGAGAGCGAAGCAGCAGAGGCGTGTTCATAAACTTCTGGTGTACTTACAAACTTTCCAATCCATCGTTTTATGAGAGCATAACCTATGTGTACTACTTGTAGACGTTTGGTATCATTTCGGGCATTATTAGTGGGGTAACTTACAAGATACAAACGTGGGTCCGTTAGCCCCTGCGCTAAGCTATTCAGCTGATAACGCTACTCTAGCTAACTCTCCCAATATTCGACCCAGGTGAAAAAAGCTTCTGGGGGGGTGTTTGGCTTGAGGTCATGGTGCAAAGGACCCTAGGGTGAATTACTCCGAACCATCACTTTAATGTATGCCCAATTGTAAGTCATTACGTAATCACTTAAAGGGAGGATGTTAAAAGGAATTAGGTTAATAAGATACAATAATTTTTTTGTTGCCTAGGTTTTGTTATCAAAAAACATCTAAAAAAATCATTAATTCACAGTTTTTCAACAAGATTACCGGATTTTTTTCTTCAATACTTTATACTTTTAATATAATAGATATAAAAAGTTTAAAATCTAAACTTTTCAAATCCTAATTTTATTCATTCAAATGGTACAAATCGATAGCTAGCGGTAAAAAAAAAAAGAATAAAAAAAGCTGAAATCTGAAAAGTGTAATTTTATAACAATTCATAATAAATCATAAATTTTGCTGAACAGCCGCCAGCAAAAGCGACACAATAGTGGTAAATGCTATAGTAGCACAGAATAGTCTTAAAGTTGGTAACTGACTCACATAATTTTAACAACAATATCTATCTTGCTAACTTTAGCCAACATTAGCCACCATGAGCTACAGGTCATACCAGATAAAGTAGCTCTGTATTGGGCAAGCTCCCGAGTGTACTGAACTGAGCACTGGTACATTTTATTACTTAAAAATTCTACTTTTCATTTGAAATGTTGGAAGCTTGTATTTCCTATTTCCAAAAGGTACATAGTCTCTCTTTATTATGAAGTCGGTTTTCCTCCTCCTTCCTCTTAGTTCAATGTGACCTACCTTCTCTAGCAGGTGGTGAGGCTCTGCACACTGGCCACTTGACCTGTGTGTGTGTGTGTGTGTGTGTGTGTGTGTGTGTGTGTGCGCGTACAGTATGTGTGTTTAAGTCTGTCAAGACCGCAAACTGTGGCTACAACTCACCCCACCGACCTTCCTGTGGTGTGTGTGTGATTTACGACACTCTGCACCACACATGTACAAACACACACACACACACACACACACACACACACACAAAAACCACAGGCAGTGAAGGTCAAAGCCTTAACAGGTCCCTCACTCTTTAACATTATTTAAAAGCTAGCAGCTGCCTGTCTAACTTCAGTTTCCTTTTCCTCTTTCTGTCTATGTTTCTTTCACACACACACAAGCGCACGGACACACGCATGCACGCGCACACACGCCTATGCTGCCATGCCAGCCACAGCTACAGTCACAGAGTAACAAATGCGTTTGGGTTTTCTTCCAGGCGCTTGGCCAACTGATGTATCTCTTAAAAGCTTCCGCTGCTCCTCTCTCTTCTTCTATCTCAGTTTGTTTCCTGCTCTCTGTAATCAACACAGCATGTAGTGCTTACCAGAAATGTCACATTCTCTGCAACACACCAGGGTTCGCAATCAAAGAGATGAAGGGGATAGGTTTCATAATTTTACCAAATCGCACATTCCAAATCTGTTATCTAACATGTTCCTAGAAACACTCACACAAAACAACTTCTGTTCAAACACCATTTATTTTCACCGCAGACCCGTGGCTCATTTGCTGAGCCACGGGTAGTATTTTCAGATAGGCCTTATCCTGAGTCAGTTATACCAGCACAGTAATTCCTCATTCTCAGAATGAAAAACGACAAAGTCCACGGTCACATTCACAGTGAATTATTTTAAGGGTATTGGGACAGTATTAGATATTAGTTTTGTTTTTGTGAAGCTTTTTGGTCATACAGGCATTTAGGTTTATACAGTTGGACTCACTTTAAATCACAATGGATTGGAGTACTAGCAAAGTGCCTAAAATATAAAAGAGAACCATTTCCTCTCTAATCACCGGTCCAGAAACTCAAAACAACAGCACCAGAGCTTTGTTTGTTCTCTGGGCTGAACTTTGAACTGGTGAGAACAGTAAGATTAATAAATAGTGAGACTGATGGTGAACAACAAAAACAACATGAAAAGGAAGTGACGGAGTGTAGGTGAGGCTTTACCTGACAGAGAGGGTAAAATCCCCCGGATTGCTCTTGCTCGGCCGGGCCAGGAAACTGCCGTGGACACCCCGGGTCAACAGAAGCCGTTCTGCCTCGATGCCTGTGATGTTGGGGTGGAACCACCTAAACAGCAGTGAAAAACAGGGGACAAATAAGTGTTACAACGCCAAACTGATCCATGTGTACATGTTAGAAGAATGTATGCAATCTGTGTCCCATCACCCACCAGCTTCTTTTTCTATGGAGACAAAACAGGCCCCCAACACAATAGATCTCTTGAGTTAAAAAAAGTACACATATACAGTACAGGCCAAAAGTTTGGACACACCTTCTCATTCAATGCATTTCCTTCATTTTCATGACTATTTACATTGTAGATTCTCACTGAAGGCATCAAAACTATGAACACATATGGAATTATGTACTTAACAAAAAAGTGTGAAATAACTGAAAACATGTCTTATATTTTAGATTCTTCAAAGTAGCCACCCTTTGCTTTTTTGATAGCGCTGCAAACCCTTGGTGTTCTCTCAATGAGCTTCATGAGGTAGTCACCTGAAATGGTTTTCACTTCACAGGTGTGCTTTCTCAGGGTTAATTAGTGGAATTTTTTCCGTTATTAATAAAAAAAGCAAAATGTGGCTACTTTGAAGAATCCAAAATATAAGACATGTTTTCAGTTATTTCACACTTTTTTGTTAAGTACATAATTCCATATGTGTTCATTCATAGTTTTGATGCCTTCAGTGAGAATCTACAATGTAAATAGTCATGAAAATAAATAAAAAAACGCATTGAATGAGAAGGTGTGTCCAAACTTTTGGCCTGTACTATATAATCATATATATATATATATATATATATATATATATATATATAAAAATCATTTTACAAGAGTTTTACAAATTTTGTCCATATAACCATCAGACTCAAGAGTCCATTTTAGTCAAAAATGGCAGTTTTGCAATCTAGCCGACTATTTACCTTGTGGAAGGTTTTGTATTTTTGTATTTTATGTTATACTCTGTGTGTTTTTTATTGTGATATGGATCCCCCTGGGTCTGAAATAAAGTTTATAAAAAATAAAGTTTATAGTATATATATATTTGGGCCTGCAGTGTTTTAGCTTTAACCACTCGGCTCTAGATGTCTGAGAGCTATTTACTGTATGTTCAGGCCTGTACGAGTTTTGACATATTTCATATGCAGCTGTGTGTATTTTTCATTAGTTTAGTCTAAAAACTGGCTTTTTTCAGTATAGATGAAAATATTAGATAAATCAATAACAACTGTTATTACAACATTAAATACCGTACAGAATAAAGGCGGCCAAAAGTATTTGGAAAGTGACCCTTTCTTTGTTCGTTCTTTGGTTGGACTCCAATCCACTGCATTTGAAATGAAACAATGACTATGCAATTTGAGGTTGTTCACATTCATTTTGAGCCAACACTATAGGAACTATGTGTCATTTTTATACATCTCTAGGCCATTTGCAAGAACAGAAATTGAAATTGTACAGCTGTAAGATTGTTAAATGTTGTTGAATAAACAGACTCCTGCTGAGAAACTCCAAAGAAGGACTTCACTGGCCTTTGCATGTTAAGTTCAATTAGTGCAGTATTAGTACAAATAACAAACTAACAACTAAGATGACTTAGTGATGTCTCAGCTCCTTGCCTTTTGGCAGTTGAATCAGATCAGCTCAAAACCCTAGATTTTATAAACAGGGTCAAAGCTTTTGCCCAAAAACTGAGGAGGAAAAATAGCTGCTTTGAGGTACTTTTATTTACACTGCTACTGTGTGTTTGAGGCTGGTTTAGTCATTTTTGCTTATGAATATTACACTTAATCATTTTCTTTGTAATAGAACTATGATAATGTGAATCTTTCAGCTATAATTGTTGTATTCCGTAATATCATTTACCAAGTATTTTAAAACTTACCTTACTTTCCTTAAAATAAAATAAACAATAACTTAGGTCACACATCCGTTGCATGCTGGTGTTCAAAGTAAAAGGACACCAATAAATAAATAATGTGCTTCTCAATAACACTTTAGCATAAACCACTGTATGTTGAAAGGTAGTCGGGCTGATGCACTATTTCAATAACGAGCTGTATGAAAAAAAGACTACCTTCAGCAGACCTAGGGCTGAATTGGAAGCAATAGTAACTGCTGAAAGTTATATTCCATCACATTTATGCTCGTGTTCTTAAAGATTTATTCATAGACGATTTATAACGAAATCTGTAATCATGATTCTGGTGGTGTATTAGTACGAAGGATACTTATTTTTTTGAATTAAACCACACATTTGATACAAACTGTATGTCCTGTCATGGTTTAAAGGGAAATTCACAGCAAAGCCAAAGCTAAGGATTACATGTTACTTCCTCTGTTGCAAAACCCTGCAGGCAAATATTTATCCCATTCACTTCTCAGGTATGTTGACCAATTATCTGGGTTGTGTACTCTTACTGGAGTGTTTGATACTGCCAGTTATCCAAACTAAACCATATTCACTATTCACAAATAGTCGTAAGACATAAACCCAGCACATCTACACACTGCTACTAGCACTAGCATGCTGGAGTGTTGAGTAAAAACTGTGTTTAATGAGTGAAGGACTACATCTATCTTGAAGAAGTAGTGATTAGGTACAGCAGCAATGTCCCAGTGAATGGCTCTATGTCAGCTGTGTGGATTTAAAGCTCATGTTTAAGCAGGGATCATTGGGTTAAACCTCTCTAACTACTGTGTGCCATTGCTGGCTAATCCAACGCACCATTAGCCATCCAGAGCCCCATTCGTGTGTCAAGGAAGGGGGGTTTGAGAGAACTGACACACGTATACGGTAAGTGGTGTACGATCTATCAATTGTGACACAAAAACGTGCAATCATTCATACGCCATTTTAGTGAAAACATTGAAGCTATGCAACCCTCAGTGACAAAAATGCCACAATAAACCTAAAAGTCAGTTTTGTATTCACACGGTGTTAATTTAATTTCATTTAATTTATACTTTTTATTGATCCCGATCGGGGAAATTCTAATTTACACTCCGTTTGTTAGAAATTACACTGGGATTTCATTATTGTAATGCATACACACACATTTGAATCTTTAAGTTATTTGATACAGTATATCCAAGGAGTAATCAGGCAACCATTAAGGGCTGCAGTAGCTAGTGGAATATGTGATTAAACAGTTCCAGTAACAGTTTATAAATCTATTAGTCAAATGAGAGAAAAGGAATCAATGATGATATTGGTATCAGTCATTTATTGAGTAAAACTACCAAACATGGCTGGTTTCAGCTCCTCAAATCTGACAATTTGCTGATTTTTGAAAACATCACTTTGAGCCCCTATGATCCTATTTCATAGAAAATAATAATGAATTGATTAATAAAAAGAATAATAGATAGATTATCTGAAAATGAAATTGTTAATTGTTAAATTCTTATAAGAATTGTGTGCGTTTTTAAGTTAAACAACTGAACCCAGGCAAAACAGTTGTCCAGTAGTAACCCTAACATTAGTCCAAATCCACGACGTTCCACTTCCGGGATTGGTCCGTTGCCGCCGGAAATTCCACCGGATGTCACTCTTTACGGCCAGATGTCCGGTACCTTCTGCTTTCTTTGTGTTGTAATTTTAAACAACGGTCGATTTATGAGGACTATGGTTAACTAAAACAACCTTTGAACGTACACATGTTCCATGCTATTTTGCAGCGGCCCCGGGGCTCCGTCCAGAGCAGCCAAAGATGTTTGTGATTGGTTTAAAGACATGCCAATAAATCAGAGCACGTTTTTTTTCCCATCCTGGACTGCTGTGTGGACTAGCCAGACCCTCCTCCACAGCGCTGTGGAAGAAAATAACCTTTCTGTGCAGCTCTTGACTTTTGCTTTGGAAAGAAAAATGCTTGTAAATGCCAATGATTCAACAAGAATGGGAGTGACATATAGACCAAATGAGTCATGGAAATCATGCATTTTACATCCTAAATCATAGCCTTTCAGCACCACCCCCGACACATTACAAAGGCTTATTATTGATTAATATAACCCAGGGAGAAGCAGGCAGATGGTAACACAAGAGCGCCTTCATGAAGCTCATGCTGAGGAGATAATATCTGAAAGCTTCAACAGTGGGCGAGCATTTAGAGTTTCTGTTTTTGTACACTGTATGACACAAACCCATGACAGTAAGATAAAAATAAAACTCATGTGTCAGCTCAGCAGATCTTGTGTCACTTCAGAGCGGCGAATACAAACCAAAATACTGTTTGTTTGTACCGGCTTTGGCTCCAGTACACTTTTTCCTGCTTCAAACGTTACATCCAACGTTACATGATTGCTGGATATACCAAACTAACTTTTCTTCACTTTCCTGGAGCATGAGTGGATAGCATACAGGAACATCGCAACTGTTGTGTAAGTTTGCCTCTAACTTTCACCACTTATAACTTATTACGTTAATACCGCTGTTTAAAAAAAGCTAATCATACGCCTATTACCAGGGTACCTGTAACGTTATACGCCTATAACGTATATCTCCCTCACAAAAACCGAAAACCTGGCCAATTTATTTATTACAGCCAATAGATTACCACACTCACAATAAAGTACTCCGGGGGAACAAACTTCGACACAACACTGAATACTTTAACGTATTTGCAGCAATTAAAAAAAACAACAAATGCTGACGATAGAGATGCACCGATAGACCGGCCAGCGACCGGAATTGGCCGGTCTTCACGTGCTCGGCCATGACCTGCGACCGGCAGGTCAGTCTGGCATATGCCGGTTTCATACCGGTCAATGCTACAATTAACTGGCAACATAAGTTATACGAGTTACAGTTCTCAAGGACGCACACACACACGGACGCGACAGCTCAGTCTCTTTTTCCTTTCTCTCAACTTTTCCGCCGTGTGTCGTTACCCGCCAGGTGTTGAAGCCGGTCGGGCGCTTATTCTCGCACACGTAGGGAACCTCGTGAATTAACCTGCAACATGTCAGCTGTTTGGAAATTCTTGCAGAAGATAACAAGTTTGCTATATGCAACACCTGCAAGGAAAAAGTAGGGCGTGGAGGGACGACACCAAAAACCAAAATCACATTTCTTTAGCTGGATATTGGATGTGAAAAAATGGAAATGGTTCTAACATTGCCCTTTATATGTGTGTTTGAATTTCCCACACCAGGAGTAATTTATATAGTTCTATTTTATGGTGATCCATTATCTGTTCAAAAAATGTTCTATGTTCTGTGCAAAATGTTCTATTACAGAAAAGATAGAAAATAAATATCTGCGTGTGCTGTAAAATGGTTAGAAAAAATGAAATCGGAATCGGCTAAAATCGGCTGGCCTAACTCAATGAAAATCGGAATCGGCCTAGAAAGTTGCAATCGGTGCATCTCTAATTCACGATGCTCTGTGCAGCATCGGGGGGAGGTTCAACGGCTTTGACTTTGACTGTGTTACATGATTACTGGATATAACGTTAACAACCAAACTTTTCTTCGCTTTCCCGGAGCAACAGCGGATTGCTTACACGGACATCGCACGAGAGACCAGACGATACAACGCCGCCGTCATTAAACTGTGGTGATATCATGCAATATCGTTGACAAAAAAGACAACACTACAATCTCTCTCTCTCTCTCTCTCTCTACACATATACTCACACACAAATAGTCTGGAGCTAAATGTGAAATTGTCTCTGTAGGCTACTCGCTCCATTTCTGGAGGTTGATTAATGCAGATATGTGCTGATTAGTTCTGATAACGGGCCGGGTGGGTAGCACACTGCCATGGGTCCATGAGGTTACTCCACATTTTAATTGTGATATTTTGTGATTAAATTCTGAATCTGCCACGTTCTCTGTCAGGTAAATATAGTAGCACAATGTTTTCCTCTGA
Source organism: Perca fluviatilis (assembly GCF_010015445.1). NCBI lineage: Eukaryota > Metazoa > Chordata > Actinopteri > Perciformes > Percidae > Perca > Perca fluviatilis. Next base: position 30,504,507 of record NC_053116.1, on the reverse strand, counting down.
GGTAGACGTTAGCCTACACTGTAAGTCCTTCTGTAAGTAATTTTGGGGTACAATTTGGTTTTGGGGAATTCTACAACCAGCAATACCACAGACCAAGCAATCGGCCCGTTCCAAACAGGCACATTTTCAACGGGCACTGTCCTAGTGAGAGGAAACACAAGAAGAGTGAAAGAAGAGACAGGTAATGCTAGAGACAGACATGGCAGGATAATCAGTAATGATGCTAAATGTGTGATAGAGCTTGTATAGGAGGGAATGATACATGATATATATTTGAATTCGACCAACGCAGCGCACTACACCTATTGTGGTCATCGAGGATCCTCTATTGTTGGAGGTTAACCACAGAATTTGTCCAGTGTAAAATAAAATGCCAAAATCTGCTCAATCTAGATACAAATATTAGTCCAGCTTGCATGAACAGAGAGTCTTGACTGGACTTGATCAGCTTGCGACGGACAGAACGCAGCAGACCAGAGCAGACATCTGACCCAGACTGCACCCGACCCCCTTATCCTCACCAGGGGGCAAAACCGATCTGCTGCGCTTTCTCTCATTCCACAAGCCCAGAGAGCAGATTATAGGAAGAACGTTACAAATAATAAATACTAACCGATTACAAGGGGATTAGTCCTAAAAACATGTAAGAGCGGAGGGTGAATAGGACAAGGCCCTCCCTGTGACATTCGAAATATCTCTGGAAGTCTAGCAGGGAAGCCGGTGCGGTTGAGCGGAAGACGGACCATTTGTAGACAGACAGGAAACGGTGACGGAAAGAAAGTGTTGAATTGTATTAGCCACAAAACTCAAATGCAATTAAATCTCCAGACTGGAAAATGTGGAAAAGGGCATTCTGAGGAATGCAATTGCTCAGAGTTCATCGTTTTTTCCTGTTTTACAATGGTTTATCATGCATTTTGCCATATTGTTTGTTCGGTTTTATTATTGTTTATGCTTCCACATATCTTGTTAGAATGAGATTTGAATCTCAAGAAGACTTCCTGATTGAACTTAGTTACTTTTGGACCACGACACTAATTCAACATATCCGACATGATAAACATTTTTCTACAAATCCCTATTTTTATTTAACAAAAGAAGCCAAAGGTGAGCTTAGATCATCTCTGAAAGGCTCTATCTCGACATTCCTAGAGACATGGAACCCAGGAATTGACATGCTGTTTCAATTATGCTTCGTTCACCATTGTCTGTAGAATGTACTGTATGTCATTTATTTTGAAATTTAAATAAAAATAGTTGAAAAAAAAAAGAAAGAAGCCAAAGGTATTACATGTTAAATGTTGTTTAACCACAAGCAGCTTTGCTTAAGTAAAGTCAAAAATTACTAACATGATTAAATCAGAAACTGTTAAAGAAAAAAAGAGTTAATTTGTTATTTTAGGCTAATACCAAAATCGTTTAAACAAAAACAATATTGATAATATTTGCTGTTTTCACATAAACACATGGCATAAACAAACATTTTTGATAAGGATCCCTTATTGGCCTATTAAATAAAATTGACTTGAATTGACAAAGTTCGTTTGAGAATTGACAAACATAATTTTACTGTTTAATATAAACTTTTTAGTGGTCTCAGGTGGACTGTGCGATAGCATCACTGTTGTTTTGTTGCTTACTAGCTGACATACACGCCAATACCAATATCTGCTAATATGCAATCTAACCAACATGCCAGCTCCCGGTACAATTTTCAATACTTTGTGCTACGAATGCTAATTATATGTATATAGTTATTGTTGTATTTTTATTGCAGTAGCTCAGTCAGTAGGGAGTTGGGTTGGGAACCGGAGGGTCACTGGTTCAAGTCCCCATACGGACCAAAGTATGGTTGTGGACTGGTAGCTGGGGAGGTGCCAGTTCACCTCCTGGGCATTGCCAAGGTGCTCTTGAGCAAGGCACGGAACCCCCAACTGCTCGGGTCGCCTTTCCATGGGCAGCTCCCTCACTCTGACATCTCTGTGTCTATGTTAGTGCATGTATAGGTACTGAGCATGTGTGTGTAATTCAGGCTTGTGTGTAATTTGTATAATAACAACAGAGTGAAAACATTGTAATTTCCCCTTGTGGGATTAATAAAGTATAAATTATTATTCATCTTTTATTTGACTATATGTTTTCTACTTCCACCCGTTTTGAACGGGTGGAAGTAGAAAGCTGCTGCTTGCCGCTTTCTCCAGAACCATTGTACCTTACAGAAGGCCCCCAAAGCAACTTAACTGTATACTACTGATTGTGTGTGTACTTCACAACAAAACATTGTACTACTACATTTACCTGATAGAGAAATGTTACTGGTTACGTTAGAGATTCAGATTTTACTCACAAAACATCCCAATTAAAATATGATGGATTATTATTCATTAAACTATCCAGCATTATATTAGAGTTGAAAGTACCACCTTGAACAGAAGTTAAATAAATTTAAGAACATTATGCTGATATGATGCCTCTCTTTTCACTTGAAGTTAACATTTGAATGCAATCCAGCAATACTGGGTCGTTCCTGCCCACTTTACCCCTGGCTGAATTATTATGAATGCAGCTTTGCAGTTACTCAGTCCTCAGCGGAGGTAGCCTATTTGTGGATGTGGGCTTGGTTTGCATTGAGCAGCAGGGGAGAGAGGTGTGGCGATGGCTCATGAGCAGTGCCAGGTGAGGTGACTGACACAGCTGGTGCTCAATGACTAATTATACTCTTTCACTTACACAATTTGAGTTGCAACCGTGATCCTGTAGGATATCCACTAGTGCTCATTGACTCCAGGAAAATGAAGAGTTTGGTTGTAGCGTTGGTAAATTGGGTATCCACGCTCAGAAACACACAGCGGAAGTATTCATTTCCAAATGCTTGCCGCTGACTTCAGTGGCCGTACTTTAAATTGGGCTTTTCATCACAAAAATGGAAGAAGTGAAGCTAGCGTTATGCGCTGCTGTTGTCACTAGGTAATAAAAGTGTGTAGGCCGTCTTTGTTCACACTGGTTGAGATTACGGAGCCTCTGTGTTTTTGTTTTATTACCCTTGGCTACAGTAGTTTGCACATATAAGCGCTGAGGGCTAACCTGGCTTGTTTACTTTATTAGATTCCTTCTTTTGAGTCTGTTTACATCCGTACAGCGTGCTCATTGTGACATCTATTGCGCATGCTTGCCCGGCCAGTAGGAGTGAGTGACTCTCGCCTTTAAAATATGATGATACAACTCAAACTGGCCATATTTAGGTTACTGTACTGAGGAGCCATTGACAAGCCATGGGTGTCAGCTGGTGGACAGATTACTTGTGGTATTGTTTTTAATCCTACACAGATTCATACGGAAAAATAATAACAGTGGGGCAAAAATGCCTTATGTCACTAATCCATATCTAATCCCTTATCACAGCACTGCGGTCACTCGTCAAATTTTCAAAAACAATGGAGACTGGAGCCAGGTGCAAATACTGGACCAATGTTACAAACAGACAACAGCAGCAACTACTGCACGACTGCTCACCTTGTCAGGTTTACAGAAAGCTGAAGGCAGGGGGGCAAGCTTTCCCTGAGTGTCATGGCACGTACACAACTTTTTCAGCCTTATTGACAACTAGAACATACTCCAAGCCCCTTTGTTACCAAACTTCCTAAACGCCCACCTTTACAGCAACACATACACATCGATTCACGAAATACTGTAAAAATGCACACACACTACTGCATAGCCAGGTCTCCACATGCTCTCCAGAGTTCACTTGTTATCCTTCTGCACTGGATTCTGGGTCTGTTCATTAAATTAAGAAGACTACAGCAGAATTAAAGGCAGTATTTACACGAAGAGGAGGAGTTCAAAGAAGTGTGAGGGTTGTCCAAAAGCAGAAAATACGCTGAAGTTGAATGGGATCGTTTCTGCCCTACCTCACCATTCTGGTCGAAGCCTGCCACAGCCTCTTGCTTCAGCAGCCTCAGAGTTTAGTAATCCAGCACTGGGCACTGTTACACAAGAGACGGCGGGAGGGAACGAGGGAGATATAGAGACGAAAGGAGGAGGGTGGGGGGGCGCTTGTAAAAGTGTTACTGGGTTAAATAGAGTGAGACAGAGACAGTAAAAGAAATGACAGACAAGTGGAGGAGGGTGCTTTCTAAGTGTTATAGAGAGAGAGAGAGAGAGAGAGAGAGAGAGTGCAGGAGGGAGAGCAAGTGGGCGGGGGCCTTTTAATCTGGGATTTGGACGAGCGTGAGCAGGCCTGATACCAGCACCCGTCAATGCTATCAGTCGTCCCCCTACATTCCCTCCTTCCCCACCTCAGACGAATGTGACAAGCGCTGGCAGACTGGTCCAAAAACCCTCTGCTCTCCTCCCTCAGCCTCACCTTCTCTCCCCTTTGTACCCTAAGAGGTAAGCGGCTGTTTGATGGCTCCGCTCCAAAGCCCATTCTGTGATCATAAAGCTAACAGAGCTTTCACTGGCTGTAACATAGACCAGGCCAGGCCAGCTACAAGGTCCCTGCTATCTTGTCGGAGGCTAAATGCAACAGCTGTGTGTGTGTGTGTGCCTGGAGATTACACCTGATCGTGCATGGCGTAGTTACACCGGATCATAGTTAGCCCTCGCCAAGCTAAACCCCTTAATCCAGCAAATTCAGCAGTATGTTATTAGGCTATTCATTTTTCAGCTTGCAGATGAGTTAGAAAATAAATGCAGAGAACAAAAGCACAGCAGTATTAGACTGCAGTGTAATGTCTAACAAGGGCTCCACAATATGAGGAAAATATGTGATATGCGATAACGATGCTGAATATCGCCAGAACGATATTACTTGCGATACATAAACAGATAGTAAAGTGTACTCAGTTCTGCTGCTTTCAGTATTCTGTTAAAATAAAACAAATTGCTTGTTGAACTTAACACAAATGAAACCAACATTTTTTATTAAAAAAAATTGAACATTGAATTAAATATAAAAAGGCACCACTAAAAAAAGAATGAGTTACATTTTTAAGTGCAGTTTTCAACTGATATTTTCTTTCAACTAACAAAAAAATCAGAGTGTCTTTTGTGATATGTCTTAATGCTCATTATAAAAACAAACTGAAATTGTTATCTAAAGGGAAACACGAATGTCTGTACCAAATTTCATGGAAATCCATCCAATATTTGTCAAGACATTTCACTAAAAAACAGAAATGTCAACTGCATGGTAGCGCTAGAGAAAAAGTCAGGTCACCAAAGTCACTATGGTTCATCCTCTGGGGACCATGAATGTGTGCGTAGATTTCATGGCAGTCCATTCGATAGTTTCAGTCTGGTCAGGTGGACTGACAGACCGACGAACAGACAGACATTGCATATGCTTAAGTGCCACGAACATGAATAACAATATCAAGCAGCCTTACTCTGTGGTACTGAGACTTCAACAACGGGTTAAACCAGAATTTTCTCTCTCTAAAGTGACCTTAAAGAACTGTGGTCAGATATCAAAGCAAAAGGCTAGCTTTTTAAATGTATGTTGTAATTGTAAAGTCCTATAAATGTTCATAACTAGACATGAATATTGCTGAATGAGTAAAGAGTCTGTGACTACATTAACGTTTGATTATGGCTCTTTTTTTCAGCACTGTCCTTTTCGTACAAAGCAGAACAAACAAGACCTTTTATTTTCAAGAATGAAACCCATTTTCCTCAAATGTCACTTATGCAATCGTGTCTGCAAGGCTAGGTTTCTTGGAAGCCTTTTGGAGATTTGCAGAGAAGCTATTATTTTGTGATCTGTGTGTCTGCGTTGTCAAAGCACAGGACAAAATGCATTTGCCCTTTCTCTTTCAGTGTGTTTCTGCGTTTAATGATTAACTTGTAGGCCATCACTCACAAAGAAATGCTTGTAGAAACCTGGTTATTGGGAACTGCTCATTTGCTTGCAAATGTTCAAGTGTCCATATTAACCAACTGCATTAAATAATAAGCTTACAACCAGTCATCAATGTATTTTCAATGATGCTATATTTCATACAATGTAAAAAAAAGTTATTTTAATAAAATTATTGTAAGCTGCCATCTGTTGATTGTCCTGTTATAACCCTCAAATATGTAATCTGTATGTGTACTATAGCTTTTAAAGTGTCTCCAGGCCAAACAATTGCAAACAACACATTTTTGGATTACCAAAGTTTCTGTATTCACACCTCGTTAATCACCTGCTATTAAAATATCACTGTGCGGATCCACAGAACCAATCTCTCATGGCAATACCCCACTTGGGTGATATAACTGATGTCCCTAAAGTTATGTGTAATTGAAGTGAAAAGATTATTCTGTGCAGTACTGTAGATTTGAGTCACAGTCAATTTTGAGAAGTCATTAACACGGACTGAACACTGCCCTTCCAAGAAAACCACATCCATATTCTCTCCCTCCCTCCCCTCCTCAGATCATGACTCCAGGAGCAGAAGTGACTAAGGGCTTTCCAAGAATAGGATTCCCTTTGACAACCACCAGGCGCCCCATTTCACTGCATCTGGCCTTGGGCAGCGAGAGAGAAAGACAGAGACAAGACAAAGAGAAGGGGGTTTCAAATAGCCTGGATTTATCTGACAAGACGTCGACAGGAAAGAAGACAACACACTGGATGAACTGGGGGAGAGACAGGCAGCTGGGAGCTGCAGGTTAGGCCTTGGGCTGGTTGAGGGGAAACAGGCCCAGTGTGCATCCAGCCACCACTCTATCCTCTTACATAATGTCTCAAGTTCAATATAGCCCTGGTTGGCTATTTAAAGGATGTCCGTCTAGGCCAGCTGACAAAAAGGTGATATACTTAGTAGCCACCGCGCAGCATGAAAGCCTCGGCTAGGGCTATATTGGTCACAGACAAGCCCGGGGTGTGGATTTTGGTAATGTTGCAGATATTTTTAGCCCGGCTGATGATCCAGGGTATTTACATGAGGTGCAAAACTTGCACACCCCCCATAGCTGGATGCCTAACTTCTCTGTGTAGCACCAGGCAGTCAGCTTAGTAATATTGGCTAAATGACTAACTTAGGCAATCACTTTGCACGTGCATGATGTTTGTTTTCAACACTTGCACATACTAAATCCAGCCAAAGCTGACTAAATTATTGACAAAAATGCTAGTGGTGATACGACAAATGGTCAAAAGCTTTCAGGGTAGTCAGGAAGTTCTTTAATCATGCAAAAACAACTAATAGCACAGGGTATCCATAGTTTGTGGCTTTTTGTATTTACATGGAGTAAACAGTACTTGTCAAACACAGAGTAAAAATGGCTCTGGGCATTAATGGTTAATAAATAACTACAATGTTTTTTCATCCAGCCTTTTTCCAATAGCCAACATGGAAACCAAATTCTTTGGAAGGCAGAAACCAGTTGATACATACCGGACATCTTGCCTGAAACAAACTGAGCATACAGAGTAATTTCTCCAAAAGTTCTTCGCAATTTTGCATTACTTCAATGCATGTATCATGTAAATAATGGAATAATCCCTTTTCAATTTGGATTAAATAATGTACTGGCAGTAGTCTGGTGTTTAAGATAAACTAATGATCATCATATTTGCATATTTTGAACAATGTCTAATGTGTTATATGATCCTTTTCCACTCAAAAAGCATTCAAAACAAGCGTCTTTAATAAAACAGTTTCTAAGTGACAGCAAATCCCAGATTCAGTTAGGGATTTAGTCCAGTACCCATTCATCATCACAGGAAAATGTTACAGAGCCCAATCTTATTATTGAAAGCAAATGTATGATACTTTGCTAAGATTTTACGCATCTCATTTTACTATGCAAAACTAAAGACATAGTTTGAATGTAGTTCATGTTTAAGACCGTAGGTCTTACTGGAAAAATAACAAATGCAAAGAATGAATTTGCATTTCCGCATTTGAAATCATCAGAAAATAAATATATTGTGTTTTGGCTGCCAGTTAAGGCTATACACTATTTGAAGATGACTCTTGTATCTTGTAATCCACATTTGCTATTAGTTTCTGTATCTAACAGACTGCAGGATAACTTTATTTATTTATAACTTTTTTATTTTTATAATTGCAATACTCATAAGAACGTTTTAGACAAAGTACCTCTTTCTGTAACGAACTTGCTTGTTTATATAGGCGTCAACCTGTCGGTAAAGAGAAGTTAAATGGTAAAATTTTAGTTAGTTGGTACATTGTACCTCTTTTCCAGCCTACTCTTTTCACCGGCCAAAGATAGCAATAGATAATTGCACTTCTCAGTGAAGTGAGATGAGCGTGACTTCGATAGTCAAAGTCATTTAACAGAGAAGACCCAGAAACAATGGCAGGTGTGGCACTATTAACCTGATCAAAGCTGAGATTGGATTTACACAGCTCAATAAAAATGTAGTGTTATTATGTTAAACATCTAAACAAACTATTGACATACACCTGGTATAGCATCTCCTTTCTACCATTAAAAGCACTTTGTCTTGTAAACTGTATCTGCTCGTTTTTTTGTCTGAAAAAAATGCAAAACATGTATCTGGAAAAAAAACAGTTGGTTCAGAGCACTCCTGGAAATGTTGGCAGTGCTATCTTATTCCTCCACATGGGCTGTTGTTTTCCTGTCGGCTTATCGACAAAACTGACTCACTGTTCTCAGCTGGTGAAATGAGTTTCAGTGACAGACGAGGTCTCCTCTTTAAACAAAGGGGGGCAGAGGTGGTTTCCAACAGTGGAAAGTTTGTAATACTACACAGAATAAACTAGCAAAATAAAAATGGAACAGCAACGTAAAGTGATTCTGCATCATCACAGCTTTATACTGACCTCATCACAATGCTTAATCATTGTAACGTTGATGGTACAATCACATTTGGGGACAGTACACATGGCTCCTTTATGACTAAACCTGCCACAGCTCTCCACTGCAAAGACAATAATCACAAAACATGTGGAAACTCAGCCCTCCCCAATACTATGATGATTAAAATCCTTCCTGAAATGGAGAGTCTGAGTGATACTATCATCAACAGGAGAGCAGGTCTGCCTGATCAAGATGGCACGCACTGTAGTATTGTTCCCCTGTGGTATTTAAGCTCAGGAAGTACAGAATGAGCCACAGAGCAACAGTCATACGTGTCTTGGCCGGCGACAAACCATGGAAACCGGCTCAGATGAAAACAACTTTTAACTTTGCCTCAATGTTTTCCACGATCTCTTAGTCTGCTGGTGGCTTTGGCCCCCTGGGGCAACTGAACGCTTGGCCCTCTGTCAACTCACCAGTGTTTATATGTCTATTCTCGTTTGAGAAAAACATCACAAATGCCCGTGAAATTATTTTTTCCCGCCTTGAAATAGTGTTCTAGTGATTAATGGAGAAGGGCACCAATTTTTCCTATTCCTATCAGTTGTGATAACATTTTACTCAATGATCTTATTGAGATTTTAGACAAGAGGGCACCACTAGAGACACATTTACAGTGGTGTCTAGTGTACAAAATGTCTATTGTATAAGTAAATTACTGGCCTACATACTTAAAGTATACATGTGCACATACACAGTTTGGTTAAGCTCTTCATCTGTGTATTCAAGTACATGTAAATACTGTATGGAGGGCCGTCAAACTGAAAGGACACCAACATTCTTGCAATAGATTAATAATCAGCCACTGCAAGATTTCGATTTTACATGATAGCTTATGCCACACACAAAAACAAACAAAAAACAAACAGTGTATAGTATATAGGTCCGTCCATCTAACGTAGGAAGGAGCTAAGCAACGCAATGGTCCATGTTCGTAGAAATGTTGTGCGTTGTGAAAAACAAAGTTATATTTTAAATTTTCCGGTCATGCACCAGCCAGCCTGGCAGCTGTTTGCTAACTCCCTTTGATGCACCGAGGTCTATGCCATATCCAGCTACATTCTATTGTCAGAAAACACAATTTTGCCAAAATAACATTATTACACAGAATTCATCCCTCTTTGTTCTGTCAGAACAGAAAAAAATGCCTTGTTTTGTGGATTAGGTTTAAATCAGTAGACAGGCCTTTGTATGCACCTACCAAAGGCAAGACAGAAAACAATATCACATGTTAAACACCATGCAAGACCACACACCTGCTATCTTTTCCACCCATATAGCCTAGTGGTAGTGTACAGTATTTGTATCAACTATAAACTCCCTGATTGCCAACATTGCATTTTCTTGAGTCCACAACAGCCATAATGGTCAAGATAGAAGCTGATTGCTGAAGTCAACATTTCAGAGGTCACCTTGCATAGAAGCAGGACTAAAAGTTATTAGCCTACACTTGGGGCTCAAAAGAAGAGCCAAAGTCTACATGAGTGCATTCACTGCAGCATTTCACATACCCCACCTAATAACCCTAACACAACACATTTCGATTATAATTTTTCTCATAGCAGGGAATATCATCTTACTAACTGTGTACTGGAAAGTAGGCCTACCTGGAAAGGGCTGTCTAGGAGGAATTCTGACATTATATGAACAAATAGTGCAAAATCTAAATAACTACTTCATAGAGTATATGTATTAGATTAGATTCAACTTTATTGTCATTGTGCAGAGTACAAGTACAAAGACAACGAAATGAAGTTTGCGTCCAACCAGATACAAACTCATGTTTCAGCACAACTCGTAATTCCTCACACTAAGCTGGTCAACGTATCAGGGAGATCTACAATTCATTACTAGTCCACAGATGTGCATGTGGTTAGTAATATGTTGGAAGAGGACCAAGTTATTGGTAGGAGGAATATACATACAGTACACAATAATTACCAAAGCTGTCAGAGTAAAGTAGGAAAACAATATATATGTGTGTATATATATATATATTTAGAAACCAAAGACACATAGTCGATAACAGATGGAGAAAATTGACTGAACACTGTAACCATATGAACAAAAAAACAAAAAAAAAGACCCACGTATTGACCAGGCCTTTCTTTTCTTTACTTTCTGTTTTCTTGGTCCTTGGGGAAGTATGTTTTATAATTAAGTGGAATGGGGAGTGGAACTATTATATGATCTATAGGCTAGTCCCTGTTTTCTATTACTGCTCGCAACCAGCTATCATCTACTTTTTCATTTGTTTTGAGTTTGTATTATGCATACAAATAAATAAAAAGTATATATTGAAAAACAAATATTTTATTACTATTCTTGGAAGGACTAAAAGTGTAGGCCTACATTTGGTTTTAGTATTACTTAGTCATTTTATATTGGTATTAAATAGTTTAGTGTTTTTAAGCTTCAGTAAGTAATTGCACACTTGAATTGTTTTTGTGGTTCTTGTCAATACATTAGTGAGGACCTGAAACCAATGTTGCTATGATATTCCTATATAATATCATTTTTTCTGGGTTTTTACTAAAGTGCCCTTTTAAATGTGCAATAGGTTTACTATAATACTCTCTGTGTAGGACATGGATTCACAGGAAGCTTTAAGCCAATTTCCTGCACTGTGCACACATAGAAACAAAGAGAGAGGACAGAGACAGAAAAAAACACATGGCACTAGATTAAAAAAACTTTTGTGATGTATGAAAATATATTGTAAGGAGTTCCTATTGACATAGCTACAACTCAGAAATAAATCACACCACTCACAAACACATGCGCATAAAATGCAAATTGATGTAAAACATGAAAACAGGGCAACCTGACGCAGTTATTTCGCCGCAGCTACATAAATTAGTTAAAGCAAATTCACAAATTTATAAAAGCTATCAACGTCGCCACCTTTGTTACCGCCATACTTTAGGCAAAGGCAGCTCTATAACTCTAATTCATAATTAACAAGACAAACACATAATGGAGTTTCTTTGGGTGAAATTGAAAATATGAGGCGTCAAGTGCGTCTGCCACAGGGGTCAGTGAAAAAAGTTGAGGCGCCCCTGCTTTCTTGTTGGCAGCCTCAGTTCAGTCTCGCCCGTACAATCTCTGAACGCTCGTGCAGTGTGAAGAGGCTGTTGAATATTACGCGATTAATGACAGTTTAGAAAACAAACGCGACTTTACCTGCGAGATGTCATAGCAGTCTCTGAAAGCTGTCAAGTGTCCACAAACGTTCCCCTTTTGCCTCTGCCGAATCGCTGTGAAGAGTGAGAGATCTGTTGAACCTGCTTGTTGCGCTACACATAACTACTGACACGTCTTCCGGTTATTGCCTTCAAAACAAAGTCCTTATTTGTAGGCTAATTTTTAAGAGGTGGATTTATATTTTGAATAGGTTTGAACATTATTTTAATGACTTTTGCACAGGAATCTTTTTTTATTTTTAAACATAACTTTTCTAGTAAAAGAAAAGTCATGAAGAAACACTATTTTCATACCTATTTCAAACCAAGGCTAATTCACTAACTCCAAACTAACTTTAACACTTCCGCGTTTTTTTGATAATGCATCTTGTTGTTGTAGCCTTGCTTCACCTTTTAAATGCATTTATGTTAGCCTACTTCTTCTTTTGTCAAATGTGACCGTTTAACGCTTTTATTTGGTAAGAAAAGTTTCTTTTCCTGTCCTGTTCTGACTAACCCTAGCTACCTTGATGCATCTAGAAAACATTGTTAAAGTTCCCTGGCATATTCAGTTTAATATTACAGGCTTAGTAACCTTTTGCTACAAGGGCCGTTGAAAAATATGCACAAATATATCGTTGACTCTTCACTTAGTAATTGGCATTGAGTCATAATCGTCACTGAAAACAGGGGCACACACCTGTGACTGTATAACTGTTAATTAATTAACGAGCTGACAACTTACAGTACCACAGCCATGTTCCTGCTGTAATGTGAAAGAATGGAATTTGCTTTTGCTAAAAGTAAACTATTATTAGTTGCAAAAATTAGAGACCTTGATTTACATTTTTAGTATTACATTGATAATGGTGTTAACCCAATGACAAATCAGCAGAATAGTAAAGCTGAAGGCCAACAACCTTTGAAATAAAATAAAATAAAGAAACTGCCTTTACAACTCATACATGTGATGTGTCTACCCATTGATTTCCTTTACTTTCACCAATGATACAATAGTAATTAACAGCCTTTTGCTATGCCGTTGCTCTGCTATTGTCTCAAGAGATAAGGCAGGTCTATTACCTCGTCGTCTGTTATCCCCTCATGATGGGACAGCCTTCCAGCTCTGGAGTTGGTGGTTAGGGGAAAGGAGTAAGAGAGGCAGAGCAGCATTGACGTCACCAGGCTGTGGTTATCAGTGGAGGTTAATCTACTGGGGGATGGATGGGCTTATGCAATTGTCTGTGAGCTCACAGGCTTCACATCTATGGATTTGCTTTTCCACTGTTTGACCCAGTGTGTTGCTGCAGCCTACAGACAAACACTGAGATGATGCAGTGGGGATTTCTTCTCTCTTTGGCATTTATATTTAGAGTAGATGTGTTTTTTCTCTGCCAAATGCAATGTGCTCCAGGCAGGATACATGGGTTTGAACACAGGGTTTATTGTTTGGGTCTGGTGAGCAGTTAAAATGATCCTGTCGCACAATGGGAGGGCATTGCTCTCTGATCAATACATAGTGGAAATTGATGAGGAGGGTGAGAAATGTATTGGAATAACACTGAGTGCACATTTAGTGTTTAATGTGAGTGATACAAGACTAAGGGACTTGAAAAACTAAGTCATTACCATTTATTGGGTGGTTGAGATACTGTTTGTATAACTCGTGTTGGTTATATGATGGGAAAGTATTTTTATGCTGCACCTACAGGCACATATTTAGGAGATAACTAATGGAAATTAGCTGCCTTTGGCTTCTGCTTGTGTGTGAGAAAAAAGGTTAATCAAGCTGTGTTTTAGTGTATGTGTGTGTTGGGAGTGGGATTACAAATAGGCATGACCTTAAACTGCAATTGTGGTGGTTGTAATGGGAAAATAATCTGGTAACAAACTGGCTTACAAAGTCAAAGCCGGTGCTTTACTGTAAGGTGAAGTTATCAAGTGGTTCTGTAAAGCCGGCTACACATGATAGGCGGCAAAATCGCTTTGCGCTGGCCGTTCCATTAATTTCCTATGGGGAGAGCGGTGGCGCCCAACTATTGCGCTGCGCCACCCCTGGCGTCGCACATCGCTCGGATTTGCCGATCTGCGCTCAAAAGTTCAAATGATTTAAAGCAACACTATGTAACTTTTAGCCCTACAGGATGTCTCACTGGAACTACAACTCGCGTCGGGTAGCACGAGTTGTAGTTCCAATGAGACAACCTGTAGGGGGACCATCCCCCTATAGGTTGTCTCATTGGAATTGGTTGTCTCATCACATACCTACGTGCGTAGCAACGGCGTAGATTTTACGCAGAAGTATAAATCAGCCTTTAGACTGTATGGGAGAGTTTCACCCTGGCAACCAGAATGTAAGTTGCTCTATGGTGATGCAAGTGATGAGATTTGGTCAGCATTGATTTTCATACTATACAGAAATTAAAGGAAAACAATGGATGCCTGGAAGAATAGAAACACATACATATACAAATTTCTAAAATGAAATAGTGGCTTTTGCTTAATTATTAACTGATGTAAAATATATACATTATTTGTAAAATGAAAGCAGTGGTGAATTTAGGGGTGGAAAGGTGTGACGAGGTTCCTGGACTGAAACATTTACTTTTTATCACCATGCAGGCTGATGTCCTGTTGTGTCTAGGAGGGACAAAAAGACTCACGAGCACAAAGCCTAGTTTCCCACCCAGGGGAATGGAAACCAGGATGTCCCATCTACCCTGAGGTGGCTGCTTCTATAGGCTCGTGGCCTTTGACCCCTTTTGCCTTGAGACTTGCAAATCTGCCCCGTCCAAAGATTTAAAAAAAATCTGGAAAAGGAAACAAAGAGGACTTATACTGAGAGTGATGCAGCTGGACAGCTGGAGCCTCGTCAAAGAAAAAAAAAAAACGACAAAAAAAAAAAAAAAAAAATGAGAGAGGAACTTTATTTCACAAAAGGGGGTGAAATGTAGTATGGTAATGGTGAGGTCTTATTTTCGAGAAGCAACACTGTCCAACATTTCTTAGAAAACATTCTTTGAAGAGCATTCAGTGATTTTCTAAGAACAGTTTCTTCTTTCACAGATGATGTCGTCGACCCTAGGGCCTGTTTGGCTCAGGTTGGAAGGTCTGATGAAATCTCATCCAGAGAGGGCCTGAGTTTGTTGCGTAATTCATAACTCCACTTTGACCTTTGAACAAACTGCATTCCCCAACATGTGTTAAAGTGCTCATATTATGCTTTTTGGCTTTTGCCCTTTCCTTTATTGTGTTATATGTCTTTTTTGTGCACGTTATACGTTTACAAAGTGAAAAAGCCCAAAGTCCACCCCAAAGGGACTTACCATCTCCAACAGAAAACACTGTTCACAAACTGCTCTATTTTTAGTGCATGCGTCACTTTGTAACACGTTATAATGCTCGCCTAGCTGCTAGCGTGGGACGCCCACAAAGCCATTCAGTTGCTCAACACATGAATTAACACACATGCATTTCCGTGTCTCCTTGGTCCTGTGAATCCTAAGTCCTCCGAAAGACATATTCCACCCTGAACCGCTCTAACCCTCTAGCTCCCCTGGGTGTCACCCAGTGGTGGAATGTAACTAAGTACATTTACTCAGGTACTGTACTTACGTACAAATTTGAGGTATTTGTACTTTGTTTGAGTCCTTTCTTTTCATGACACTTTCTACTTCTACTCTACTACATTTCAAAGGGAAATACTGGACATTTTACTCCACTACATTAATATGACAGCTTTAGTTACTAGTTACTTTACAAATTAAGTTTTTTTCACACAAACAAACATGTAGTTTATAAAATACAATGTTTTGGCCTAGCAATCCAGCTTAAATGATTAGCCGATTATACACAGAATTGTTTTGATCGTTTCCAGTTTCTAAAATGTGAGGATTTGGCATATTTGGAGTACATTTACTTTTAATACTTTAAGTACATTTTCCTGATGATACTTACATAGTTTACTTAAGTAACATTGTCAATGCAGGACTTTTATTTGTAACAGAGTAGTTTTACAGTGTGTGTATGAGTACTATTGCTTAAGTAAAGGATCTGAATACTTCTTCCACCGCTGGTATCACCTAAGCAGTGATCCTCTATTTCATTATTTGGTTCTATATATGGATGCTGTATTTTGATTTAATTTTAATTCCTGGAAAACCAAACTTATTAACGCTTATTAACTTGAAAACGATCTTTCCCCAGAAGGATCCCTCACTGAGTGAAACTATATAATCTACAACATGTCATCGTTTTAATTAACACAACACAAGATACAGTGTCCTTCTCTGTCATTAGCAAGGAACAAATTAAACTCATTAAATCTCTGGCTTGATGAAAACGCTCAAGACAGATCTGGGGTGTACTGAATGATGTATGAAGCTGTGCAGCAGTTGCTTTTTTCTCTTGAATTCCAGGCTTTCAATTAACGAGTAGGGCACTAGAGATTGCTGTAGGTGATTTGAATTATATAGTAAGAAGTACATGCAGCCAGAAATGCTGTTTATTGATGTGTGTATGAGCACGACAACTTAAATTGCTTTTGATTCGGAAAAATACACGTTTCAATCCAAATGTGAGCAGAAACCTCTCATTAAGACAGACCACAGATTGAAGTCTGAACTTGTGATTGCTTATATAGTTGCAGTTGCCTGGAAGCTAAAATTGAATAAAAGCCTGACACTGTGAATTCATAAGATACTTGAGCTTTCCCACCATATTGTACTTAAATGATTGCAATTTCAACTGATCTGAACCTGGAAATATATAGAAAATACACATTGGGGACTCTCATCCTTTCCATTAGCTCATTCATTACAGAAGTTGTACAAGAGCTTACCGCCAATGACTTGGACATGCATCACATGTCTTATTCATTATTAGAACAGCCCCAGGGTAAAGGAAAAAGATATGAGTAAAAGAAGTTCAAGTTCTCAAGTCATCAAGAATCTCTAGTCTAATAAGTTCCACTTGATAGCTTTTTCGAGAGCATTAACCAGATCTCATGGGCTTCATCAGCAGATAGTCTGCTGAGTTGTCATGAGATGGTTCACTTGTCTTTATTTGATTTAAGTATGGAGATTTATTTGATGTGACAGCAGGTGGTCATATACTGTTATGGAGGGGAAGATCGTAAACCTTTTCTCTGGTCTGACAATGGCCTGTCAGGTCATAGGTTGACAACTGAGCTTCTACAGCTCACGAAAAAGTTACCCTTCTGCTAAAATGATTTTGTCAAACTACTATTGCCATGCTTTCATGCAACATCAGATAAAAAAATGTGTCAATAACAGAAAACGTCTCTGTGGACAAGGCTGACAATGTTCAATATTTGTCTTACTGGAAACAGATCCTGTGAAATCCAAGAGTAAATTGACCCGACTAACAAGTATTGTCTGTGTAACAAGCCTGATGTAGCTGCTCTGTGCCATGGAGCTCCATTGTTGAAGACCGGTCTTCATTCCACGTCTCATATTCTTCCTCAGCAGATTGAAAGCTTGGGAAAAAGCTAGTAAGTGGACCTTTAGTTAAGAATAACATTTCATGTTCAACATGGGCACTGTAGTTTCTTTTGAGTCACTACAACATGCACTATCCTGGTGTGATAAATCCTTGAGCACTACATTAATCCACAGCTGAAAATAGTCCCACTATTTAGTCCTGTTTGAGTAATGTTTGCTAAAAACTATTGCCCAGCAGCTTTAGTGAATGACTGAGCCATTTAAAAAAAATGGTATATATTTGTGGACCTATTTGAAAAGATTGACATCTTTGGTAGGAATGATTGGGCTTGGAGCTGAGAGCCACTGACAGTGTAGGGAAGTTATATTTTCACAGGATTTGTTGACAATTCCAAAAAATATAGATTAGCACCAGCCTTACCATTTAAAGAGTTTTCGAAATGCAAAACAACTTCAGATGATGATAAAATCAAGAAGGCTGACAAGCATGGGCTCCATTTGGTTGACATTTTATTTCATGGTGGTAGGAACACAAGACAAAGGTCATAAAGTTAGTAATGTTCAGGTCATGCCACTCTTACTCGGTGCACTGCCCTTTGAGGAGGTTTGCGCAGTCAGACAGTAGTTTACAGAGGCCAGACATGGAGGGTAATCCACATGTAGACATAAATAAGGAACCGAAAATAGATTCAAAAAACAGTAAATAGAAGATTTTTTGTAAAAAGCCAGAGGGGACATTTGCAGAGGCCTCCTGGGATTTTATTTTTTATGTAGGAGCATTATTACTAATATAATTATCATTATTATTATGTATTACTCATTTACATTATGGGGATGAGGCTAATACACTGGCTAAAATAAGGAACAGTTATATTAATGACGTCTTTGTCACCTGCTCAGAGTCGAGGTGACCGGTTTTTAAGGCAAATAGTTTCCACCCAAACCATAGACTGCAATTGTCTTTATTGTTCTCGAGTCTGTCCAAATACACAGGAATCACTTCTTTATTAAGTGTTACCACCTGAATGGATCAAATGCAAAGAACAGTGTGGTAAAATAAGACCAGTCTAAGGTTAATAGAGTGAGTGCTGGAATTTAAACGTGTCTTTGGACACCAGAAAAGAGTCTGGTATGGACACTCGGAGCTTGATTACACACAACACAGTTATAGCTTTAGGGCTATCCCTCCCCCATGTACATGAGTATATCATCGTGTGGGCGAACGGACAAGTCTGACATGGTTCCAGTGTATATTACTAAAAACATAAACCTCCACAGAGAACACATTTGCTAAATTTACACTTAAAAATTGCAGGGCTGTACAAAAACAGGTTGTTTGATGATTTAAGAAGGAAAACACAATTAAGAACTTAAGAAAAGAAAAATAAAAGAGCACAAGACCATTTGATACTCAACCACGAACAGGCATGATTTTGTCTTAGAATATTGCCAAAGTTCTCATATCAAAACAAGTGTCCTTAAGTCAGTCATCGCCGCTTATTGTGGTTCAGCAAAGACGACTCCACGTTGCATCAGTTCACTGAATGTTACAGAATTTGCACTAGTAATGCACAAACCCATGCGTTGCTATGTTAATTTGCAAGTACTGTAGGATTATGCATCTTTTCCCATTTTTGTGGCGGTTATGGCTTCAAAAGGTCACAACAACATCACAGTCTCTCTCTCTTAACAGCCGAAAAAAAAGAAAATCCTCCAGGAATGTTCCTAGGTCAAATACGAAGAGAAATTAAGTCTCAGGCAGGAGTTTTTGAAGCATTTGTTTTTTTGTTTGTGTTGACGACTGACTGTTGTTTGACGGGACATTCCCAAGAGTAGTAGCTCTCCCCATGATAACATCTCTCCTCGCCTCCTTTATGTCTGTCCTTTTCTTCAGTCTTTGCTTTCAGCACCTCCTTAAGGTCAGATATGGTAACAACTTTTCCCCCTATGCACCATTCCAGGTCCTGCAAAACTAACTGCCCCAACGAAAAATAAAGAAACCAAAAAAAACGATACAGGGAATAAACAAATATAAAATATGGTTCCAAGCTCTGTAGTTTCTGAAATCACATCAGAGGAAATTAGAGAGAAAAAAAGGAACCTTAGTCATTGCAAAAAACCAAACAAACCCCCAAACAGTGACATATTCCAAATTAGTACGTTTGTTTTTTTTTTATGTTGGAAAAAAAACGTAAATAAAACTAACAAACAAAAACCAGATTCAACCCAACACTGCAGAAGTGCATGCATTTATAGTGGTCATTATTAGTTCATCCGCGGATTGTAAAACAGAACGCACAATAGTACATGAGAAGCACAATTCCCATCTTACATATTCACAGTCTCAGGTATTATTTATATACTCTATATTTATAACATTTATTCATGTTTTGACTTGATGACTAAATGATATGTGAGTCATTGTGGAACGCAGCGCTCTCTCCGTCACGTAGGGTTGCAGTGTTAGTGAGTCATATTTCAAAACTAAAGGCTCTGATGGGATTCAGATTGAGTGGAGAGTTTTTTTCTTTTCTTTTTCTTCTTCTTTTTTGGCGCTGCGAGATGGGGGTTGATGGAGTGGTTTCGACTGTGTACTTTCTCACTGTAGCAGCTTGACTGATATCTAAAAAGTCCCATTAGGAAAATACAGTGGGCTACCGGGGCTGATTACAGAGTTTCTTGACTGGAGACGCCAGCTGGCTGCAGCATCAAAGAGCTGCACACACTGGCTGCAGCGTACACTGTGTACCAGCTCTCACGGGGGGGGGAATGTATGTCTATGTACTCATGGATGTATCGGCCATGCTTGGGGGAATGTGGACGACAGATATGGCACCAAGACAAGGCAGTAACCAGAGATCATTAGTGAGGCCCGCCAGTGTTCAAGTAATGAGCGAGGAAAAGGAGCAGGCTTCTTTTTCTTTTTTAAGTTGGCATTTGTTTTAAACAACAAAACTGACAAGAATAAAAATATCTCTTTTTCACAGAGATGCCTGCTTTTTGAAAAAAAAGATGAAGGACCATGGCAGTAAAGAAAAAACAAAGTGTGTTCTGTTTATGGAGGTGCAGATAAAAAAAAAAAAAGAAAAAGAAAAGAACAAAATATATAAAACAAAAATTAAAACAACATATTCATTTTCTTTCCATATAAAAGCGATGAAAAGTATACAAAAATAGAAAATAATTACAGCAGGAGACATGGGCGCTATGGGGGGAGCGAGTGGGAGGGTGTCTTTTTTTCCGTTTTTCCTAATATTTTGTCTCTGCTGGGTTATTTGGCGGCGGAACAGTGTAATATTCTGGGGCTGTTTAAGGCGTCTTCCACCAGGTGGAGCTCCACGCCGTCCACCACCACGTCCTTGACGCAGCCAACAAAGCCGGTGCTGTATGCCTTGGGCAACCGACGGGCCACCGCCAGCTCCTCTAGGCCACCTGAGGGGAGACGGAGGCAGAGGTTAAACAATGATGAATCAGCTACTGTACAAAAATACTCCAAACTACCATTCTGCCCTCTAAAGTAGCAACTCATGTGTATTTTTTTTTTTGTGGGTGGAATTTTTAGGCATTTATTTTTGACAGTACAGCTTAGACTTTAAATCGGGAGTGAGAGAGGTAAAGACATTGAGCAAAGTGCCGCAGGTCGGAACCAAACCAGCGGCCGCAGCGTCAAGGACTCAACCTCTGTATTTGGGCACTCGCTCTACCAGATGAGCTGCCCAGGCACCTGACAGATTATTTTTTGGGGGCTTTTCTGCCTTTAATTTTGAGAGGGCAGCTAGGTGAGAAAGGGGAAAGACATGCAGGAAATCGTCACAGGTCGGATTCGAACCCTGGACCTCTGCATCGAGGCATGAACCTCAAAGTATATATGCGCCTCCTCTACCCACTGAACCAACCCGGCCGACTATTGTGTTTTTCAAAGGGTTACCGCATTATTTAGCATAGGTCAAGCGCCCACAACGCTAGTTCCTACATATCCCATAACACAGCCAATAGCTTTGTTTCATCAGGCCCTCCATGACATATTTCATACTCTAGCCCCCCAGTTTGTAACGCAGGCTTTATATCAAAATGTTCAATATTGAAGCTCAAGCCAAGATATCCCCTGATGACATCATGAAGGGTGAAGACATTCCATAGGCTGAGTGCTCCCCATGACTAGCAAACTCACCTTCCTGTGTAAAATGCATGAAAGATCAAAAATCTGGATAAAGGTTTGGATTTCAACAAATTAGACCTTGCAAATGCCATCAAAAGGCTGTCCCAGAAATATATAGTAGAAAATATTTTTCTGCTACTGAAGCAGTCACTTGTCTCTGTCAGGCTTTGTATTTCAGTTTTCGCACGATGCCACCAGCTGATGTACATGGCAGGTTGACAATTTATTTGTCAAACCACCATGATCAAAGGTGGACAGGCAGAAAGCCTGCATACCAGCCAGAGTAAGTTAAGATAGGTTATTTTAATTTGACACAGTGCATAAAGTGCTCAAAATGTGCTACAAATAAAAGGTGATGACAGAGTATAAAATTATGAATACCTATCGTCCTCATTATTTTTAATTTGTATCCATCTTCAGTGCTGTGCTATGCCCAGATATCACCTGTCCATCAAGTAGTGTATTCAGAACTGTGACAGCTCTTTCTTGAAGTTTGAGTACTTATAGGTGCTGCACTTTTCTTTGGCTGTTCAGCCATGTTGGTTACCTCTGCTGACTACCCGCTTCTTCCTCTATTTATTACAAACAAACCAAGGACCTGAAATAAACCATTTCCTGTGTGTCTGATAGTGAACTTTTCAGTGCTGTGAGCGCCACAAACCAAATAGTATTCAGCTCCATTGTAGTGGAGCCGCGGCCAAAACCGCATGGCTAGATATCACGAGAGATAAGTGGAAAAACTTCCATTAATTGTCAAAATTACCCTTTAAAGCACCTGTGAACTGGATGTGAATTGACTCACTAAAGTGCTTTATCTATCAGTCATAAAAAGTTTAACTTCTTAATATGAAAATATCATGGATTTGTACTTCAAAGCAAATGTTTCAGTCCTTTGTACTTTCCATTTTGCATTAACTTTACTGCACTTTTGCTCTTTTTCAAATCAACTTCTTTTTTTTTTTAAACAACAAAGTCTCATAACATCCTTTTGTGGAGACTTGATGACCTAATTGCTGGGTGTGTGGCTGCCTCCTTTTTAACTTTTGATGGTGTTTTGAGCTACTCTTTTGAGCCAGCACACCCACAGTAGTCATTAGTGTAGTCATTAGTGTCATTTTCAATAAATCAGCATTAAACGTCGTTATTCAGAATTTCATGAGATCTGTTCTTACTGGGAGCGAGGCTGACCCTAGGTCTTGATGTTTTACCTGGCTGCCATCCCTGCGCTCTCTCTCCATCTCCCTCTCAGTTATCTACACAGAATTATCCTGCATCCTCTGTCTCTCTTTGCTTCATGTTAGTCCAACTCCATTTTCCCACATATCCCATCTTCCCTTCTCTCCCCGGTTTTCTCTTTTTTAATCTGTCAGGCTGAGAGTTCACATCCCCGTCGAGACCTTTACATTCTCTGTCCCTGCCCTCTTTAATCGTAATGCGCCTCAGAATCGGGATCGACAGGGCTAATTTCATGCAAGTTACAGATGAATTAATGATGAACAGTGAAAAGGGGATTTAAAAAGTAGAAGGGCTCTCGACGGGAGGGCTGTGTGAGGATTATGTATTCTTGCTGCAGGGCTCGCTCAGCACCTGTTCCACTGCACTGCCTCCCTGTGTGTTTGTGTGTGTGTGTGTGTGTCTGTATGTGTGCGTGTGTGTGTGTGTGGGGGGTTTATATCCGTGTACCTCAGTACACAAGCGCACCTCTACATGCAGGGTGTCTCTTAAATGTCACTCAGGCTGCTTCTCCTCTCAAACCTGCCTCTCCGCCACCTTGCACTGCGCATTCTAAAGAAGAGTCTGAGTATATTTCGCTGCCTCGTCTTCAATGTTATTTCCTAAGGATGTTCAATCCCGCCGTGCCGTGTGTGTTCTTTCAAAAACGATTTCTCTGAGCCAAGTTCAGACCCAATTGAAGAGGTAGATAACGGACCGACTTTGGTCATTTTCAATTCAGGAGAGCAGACAACTTTTGAATTAGTCAGATAGCCTTTCATTTCTCAACTCAATACCTGAATATGCTTGGACATTTTTTGCCTAAACTGCAATCTTTCTCCCCTGTCACAGACTTTTCTTATCCTCTGCAATGCCAATGAGTTCATTGCTCATTTTTGGCAGCCTTCTACCAGTGGCTAGGATGAAAGAGTAGTGCAGAATTACAAGTATTCCTTTGACTTGATGTATGGCATTTTTAGACACATTTTCAAGTTCTGAATGATGTTTTCGTTTCTTTTTTTCACATGTGGGCACCTACCCAACCACAGCGCTCCGTCTGTGTCCAGCTGCGTTGCTGCCAAAGGTGACGACCCTGTTACCGCTGCCTCATTGCCAACCTGTAGAGAGCCGTCTCTAAGTGCTCTGAGGAGGAGAAAGAAAAAGAGAGAGATGCAGTTGGAAGTTGGTCTGATGCATGCTTGTCATGCCGAGCAGCTGTAAATTGCAGTTTCATTTAATCTGAAGCATCACGACTCCATTGCTCCACTGCCAGCGCACTAAGCACTCGCATAACAGCATTTGCCAAGCAGCGTTCTAAATGTGCCTGTCTACCAGCTAACGGATGCCGATAGAGCACCATTCATTTTAGGTGGCTCTGCGCTACACATTAGCACACACTTAAGAATTGTGACGACAGGGCTAATTTGAAACCATTACTTTAATGGGTTTCCAACAGAGAGAGTGTCATTAAAGGCAAGCCGCAAAACACAGATATCTATGTACAACGTGAGCTGTGTGCCACATGCTGCGATTTACACCATCTTCACCATCCAAATTATGTCATCTTCCAGCATCTCATGTGGTCTCCCTGTAAGCCTGGGATGAGATTTGGCCAAATCCCTGTTTGAAACGGATGCACCGGCTTTTCCGAGGATCGATTATTCCTGCCTTGCATGATGAAGCCAATCTAATTATACCCCGTACTTCCATTCAAAGCCACGTTGAAAGCAAATGTTCAGAAGCGATATAGCAGAGATCGCGTGGAAGGTGTTTAGTGGGTCATTATCAAAGTTCAGGCAGTTAATTTGTTTCTAATGAAGGAATCCATTAATGTGACATGACTGTGTGGGAAAAAGTTGTATATGCTTTGTTTTTGTTTTGTACATCTGGAATGAGTATCCATGTACTAAACTAAAACTTGTGTTATTGTTCCTATTATTTAGTTATGTACACATGCTATTGGTGTACATAAGTATGCACAATATGATAATATACAGTACTAAAGCACAGTGTCAACTGACATGATATGAGCATGATCTTCTGGTCCCTGTGTAGAAATCTAGTTTTGAAGATCATTATTTCCGCTGATTCTGTGCTTGCATATTGCATATATTTAGTCTTCAAATAGGATAAATGTATGTAATGAGCACTGTACTGTATGTGTACAGTTTATGTGTTACTATAAATACTGTTACAAATGTGAATTCATTGTATTCATTTATTTCTTGGATACATTCCCTATAATGTGCCAAAATGTGATAGGATGTTGCTGCATGTTCTTCCTTTTTGAACATTCATTAACGTGTCTAAGCAATTCGATGCTCAATGCGTCATCCTCATGCATTACCAGGCATGAAAATAACCTTAATCTGAAACTAATCACAGTCATCTCAGTGCAGGGGATCACGGTGTAGCGTGGAATTCATGCAAGAGATCACACCGTTTGCAGCAACACAAACATAATATGGATTAAGTCTAATCCTGGTCTAACAGTAAAAGCTTTCACCCACTGATCCCTACCTGCCATCTCCCATCTTACCTGCTGGCCTTGATGCGTATCCAGCGGTTGGTGTCGACGCGCACCGAGGAGCGCAGCACCACGGGCTTGGAGCCCAAGTCGTATGTCATCTGGACGTGTCCGTCCACGATGGCCAGGGCAATGTAGTCAGAGCGCTCCACGCCCTTCCCGCTCCACAGCACCAGGCCCTGGGTCGCCTCCGTCCGGATGCTCAGCTCAAATTTGTTCACCAGCAGAGCCTTCTCACTAGGAGAACAGAAAATACAGTAGTTAGCTTCTGGTCCAATTCATCAAAAAGAGGACTCATCTGTGGCGTAGCTGACACAGTTCAGCTGTTGCTCGCTTCTTTTGTAGTTGTGTAACCTCTGCTATTACCACCAGGGTACATTACCCATGATTCAATGACACATGGTTCTGTGTGCTAGCACTTGTAGCCAGAAAGCTTTGTAGCTCTACAGCCTCACACTAACAGAGTTAGTTTAAAGTGCTCATATTATGCTCATTTTCAGGTTCAGAATTGTATTTAGAGGTTGTACCAGAATAGGTTTATGTGGTTTAATTTTCAGAAAACACCATATATTTGTTGTACTGCACATTGCTGCAGCTCCTCTTTTCACCCTGTGTGTTGAGCTCTCTGTTTTAGCTACAGAGTGAGGCATAACACTTCTGTACCATCTTTGTTGGGAGTCGCACATGCGCAGTAAGTACTGTTAGCTAGTCAGTTGCAGAGTATGAGGGCGTGTCACGCTAGCAGCTAGGCGAGCATTATAATCGTGTTACAAAGTGACGCACGTTCGTCACGGAAGTAAAGGCTGGACTACAATAGAGCTGTTTGGAGCAGTTTGTGAACAGTGTTTTCTCTGGGGTGGACTTTGGGCTTTTTCACGTTGTAAACGTATAATGTGCACAAAAAAGAAAAGATAATAATAACACAATAAAGGAAAGGGAAAAAGCCAAAAAAGCATAATATGAGCACTTTAAAGATGCAGACTGAGTTTAGTAAAAGCAGGGGGCTGTTTTGCTATCAGCTTTCCTACATCCTACTGAGCCTGTACTGCATTGCTCTGCTTCCTGTGTCGCTCTGTGTGTGTGTGTGTGTGTGTGTGTGTGTGTGTGTGTATTTAAGTGTGTTGTTTAGGCAGCTGTTTGATCTCCAGTCTCTTGACTGCTACAGCTGCGGGGGTGATGTGGATGCAGAGACTTGGCGACTTCCACCTATCCGTGGCACTGTGTGTCACTGTCACCGATGTGTGAGATAAATACACACCTTGATGTGCCTTTACTGTATGTATGCGCACACAAACACCCTCACACATCCATTCCTGCATACAAACACACTTACAAGGTCCCTCTGGTTTTTGTGAGTCCAGCATAGATATAGTAGACA
The DNA here is from genome assembly GCF_010015445.1 of Perca fluviatilis. Taxonomy (NCBI): domain Eukaryota; kingdom Metazoa; phylum Chordata; class Actinopteri; order Perciformes; family Percidae; genus Perca; species Perca fluviatilis. The sequence continues at coordinate 30,477,749 of NC_053116.1, read as the reverse complement.
TCAAGAGAACCATATCTTAAATTTGCGTGGGTGTAAATGATTGTGTGTGCGTGTCATCATTCAGCATCTGTGCAATTGTCTACACAACTGCCAAATGGATCTACTTCCACCTTCTTCAAAGGGTATTTAAACACTTAGACAAAGACAAGGTGAGGGCACGTACGACAAAGAACCAATGACACGTGGAGTTTAAAAAAAACAGCCGCAAGCACAGAGCTGGAGACAAAGATTAGACAAGACAGATGACAAGACAAAGGAGTCAGCACAGCAAACAAAGAGGCTCATGGGAATACAAACAGGACAGGAAATGGGAGGGGATAAAGAGAAACTGAGAATGGCAACTTCTCCTTACACTGTAAGAAGTATTTCCGCATTTTCTCTGAGCGTTTTTCTTTTCATTAATGGGCAAGAATAAAACGAGGATCGGATGTAGAAGCAATGGGATGATATTTAATTTAGGAGTTTATTAACTGCTGGCCTAAGGTGAAGTGACTTTGACAGCTCAGGCCAACAATAATGCTGGTTCGCCTCAGCAGAAGTGTGGAAATAATCATTAAGAAGAAACAAATGTCTGCTTCAAAAACATGCTTAGGTTGGAAACTTTGACCCCCTTGATTAACCAAATCCGCTGAGGTAAACAGGAAAAAAAAAAAAAAGTATGATTCAAGATAATCATTTTTTTTTCTCTAGAGAGAGAAAAAAAACCCCACAAACACAGCTCAGTGAAGCCTCTCCTGGCAAACCCTCAAACAGCTTACAGGGCCCAATAAATCTCCATCGGAGCGGCTTGTCAGTGATAAGGTCAAGGTTATTAAAAGTGCTGAATATATCATGAATAAAACAACGCCGGCGCACAGCCTTTTAAATCTCATATACAACACTGACTTCATAGATTTGCTGGTGTGTTGCCCTTTCTTTTTGTAAATAGAGGGATTTTTATCCACGGTCTTATATGTATTAAAATTCTCAGAAGGCTTTCCAGAGTGCTTTCCTCCATTTCAACTCTAGGTGGCAGTAGTGGTTAGAATAATAAAAAGCCATCGGGGAGGACAGCAATTGCAAACAAGCTGCAGCTCTGGCTGGTTTTGTGCTGTTATCAGAGCTCTGAAGTTCAGAATTAATTGAAGCCGAGGCTCTTTGTGATTCGTACTGGTAACTCTATCTCAATAATGGAAACAATGCTGTCTCTGCGGAGGAGGGTTTAGTCCTGCGAGAGGTCGGCGAGAGGTTGTCTGGAGAGGAAGGGAGGATGAGGCGAGAGGCGAGTGGACAGCAACAAAGTCTAAAAGCTTTTGAGAGACTCACCTCTGGTCAGATGGGTTCTCCAGAGACTCAGGACTTAAGGGTTGCAGGGGAGAAAGTCAACGGCATGCAGTGTAAGCGCAAGAGGCCAGAAGGAAAGAAGGAAGGAAGGAAGGAAGGAAGGAAGGAAGGAAGGAAGGAAGGAAGGAAGGAAAGAAGGGGAGGAAGGTAGGATGTTGTGAGCCCACTGGGAGACTCACAGTGGTCTAGTTTAGACCGGGAGCTGCAAAAAGCATAACTTATCTGCTCTACTACAGAGTTATCGACCATGGCAACAGTCGATAACAACTGTTGTGTGATCATAGGAAGTGTGTAGCTTAGCCCTGATCACACCGCAACCATAAAAGGAGGTTCTCAAGGGAACTAGTCGGATCAAGATGGATGACTAATGCACCAAAATGGGATAAAGCATTTTTTATTTATTTATTTTTTTTATAAATGTAAGCATCACGATTAACTTCACTTATGGTCGGTGTCCACACAGGCACAAAGGCTACTTTAAGTCAGCATCCACTTATTAAACAACTCCCTTATATTTATGCCGCTGCAGGCCACAGTGCAGCGGCAATTACCTTCTGTCTAGAGATGGAAGCCGTGAGTGAGAAAAATTGGGCAATTGTCAAAAAATGGGGTCAAGCGCCATATCAGTTGAGAGTCCAGGCCAGATATGATTTGTCACTGAAATAATGGGGCTTGAGCAAATATTTCTGAGCTTTCAGATATGGGCAGAGAGGTGAAGGACGGGCGATCAAAAGGGTGCTGTAAATAGTAACAGCAACATTAACCCAAGGTGAGCGCTTGACATTTTGGCCTCACCCAGCTATTAATGGCCCCTCGAGAAATGTTTTCATTTCCTTTTACAAAATCAAATCATGCTGAATTGATCGGCCCGCCCTCCGAGTGCTGCGCCAGGGCTCCACTTTGCTTAGATTCACACTCATTGTGGGTCTTAGTAAATGTGACATCCATTAAACTTTTGACAGTCTGGCTCCAAGGACCACTGTCCCGTCCTGTGAAGTGAGATTGATGCCCATGGCTACACACTGCAGAGAGATCTCAATTGGAGGTCTCATCTACAAAGGGAGACAAATCTGTGATTAACATGTCACTGCCTCTCTGTACGGCACGACTGCGTAATTATTCACAATTACAGTTAGAGATCTGGCAAAAACGAAATGACAGAAGCCCTGGCATGGATTGGAACTCTGGGCTGAATCCAGTCGGCTTGATTTGAGCTGAATTCTGCTACGTCGCTTTGTGGGATTTTTTAAAAAGAGGTTACTTACCGAGCTAATGAGCTGGAAGAAAACCCCTTAATAACTAAGTCATGACCGAGGGCTTTCCAAGGCAGTAACTCTACAGAAACCAGAAACTAGGTTAAGGGGTATTTAGTATGTCCTCCTGTTCCAGTTTTCAAGGGGTATTGTTCATTTCCCATACAACTGATTCAGCGTAAAGTGCATGGCAATTCATTTTGTTTATGAATGAGTTACAACCATGCATAAAATATTGCACATTCTTAGTACAGCAATTCATTTTCTCTGAGGCTTGAGCACAATGCTTATCATGCACACATTCATGCTTCCTTTTGCACTGGAAATCAAAAGAAGGATCTAATGACACTGCAAAAATGAATTTAAAATAATGAAATCTGTCAAATTTAATCATGGATATGGAGCTTGAATGTAAAATCTAATTCATACGGTCAAGACTGATGATGATTTCTGTGTGGAAGTTATGACTGGAAACTGAACGTACTTTAATCTCTTCAACTGGGTTAACTATCAAAAATGTTTTGTTGTTGCTGTTAGTTGGGCTTGATTTGAAGCTGGGGCAAATACCCAGTCATAAAGTCTACTTACTCTGGGATCTCATTGGTCAGTTGGCTTGAGTGAAAAGGAAAGACAGTGAAGGACATTTATATGAGACAACACGTGTGCGGACAACGACAAGTGAGGTCAGACTGATGGACAGGACAAAAGTCACACAACTGGAACGCTGAGGTCACGGACAAACAGCAAAGACATACACATAACGACACACACATATCCGACAGAGTTCTTCAGCCAGTTGTTTCGGAGTGGGTGTGAGTTGTGCGTCGCCATGGGAGTGTGATGATCTGCAGGCTCAGGCCCGGTTTTCACACCTGAGCGTTTGTGTAAAGAGCTGGTAGACTACGATATCGAGTCGTATGCTTGATGTCTTTTCAGGTTCATCACATAAACTTTTTTGTTTATGCCAACCAGGAGGCACACTCCTTGCCAACCTTGTAGATGGATGGAAGAGTAAAAATTTATCATCTGCCTAGGGAGAGAATTTCTTCTTCATTTTTTATTTTTTTTTTAACACCCACTTCAAAAACCATGTTACACTTACTTCGTCAGCTTTTTCACTTTGCAGGGTGTTCAAAATTTGGACCTGTCTTTGGATGCTTTTTGTACGGAAAACATACATACACACATTCAAAATAGAATAAAAAGTTTAATAATGCATGTGTACATATTGTCCAGTGTGTGCTAAGCTGGAGACCACAGAGCTGACTGAGCTGCGTGCTCAGGGCAACACTGTGATTGTTAACCGTCTCGCTAATTAGTGAAATCCTGTCAAAAGCGGAGCAATACTGCCGTTGGGGGTTGGGGGGGGGGCTGCCTAGTTCACCCTGAAACCTAAGCACTGATGATATCATCAACACTGTCATCATCACAGCTTACCAAGGGAGGAGATGGATATACAGAGGGGTTATTTGGCTAATAGCTATTACAATGGAGATGTTGGATGAAGCTGAATAGATGAGGATGCCCCCCTTGTCCTCTTCCTTACCTCTTTGTAACAGCGTTGTGGTACTCGATGAACGTCCGCCCGTCAAAGGCAATGGCCTCGGTCTCTCCGGCAGACTTCTCGTAGATGGCTGTGAAGGAGGGGGGCGGGGGTGGGGGAAAGAGATTTGTTCAGAGGATGAGATCACACCAATCAATAAGACAGAGGGTTCAGTTATCAGAGCTGAAGGCAATGGAGTGTGAGCAAATGGGACAGGGGGGGGGGGAGGGAGTGTTGGTGCGTTTGTAGTTTTAATTAACGTGAAAGGGACAGCCAGCCACACGCACAAGGTTAATGGCGAAGGCAGCGACTGAGTATGTAAGACAGATCGGGCCAGAGTGAGTATATGTCTGGCAGGGTGACATGAAGATGATGAAAGGGATGTGCAACTCTTGAAAAGAGTTTTTCATGAATATTCAATTGACACGTTTCATCATTTTCATAACCGCTGCTTTAGTTTGAAATCAATACATAATTACCCTAACATAAAAGATACATCACATGTCTTATATCGATATTATTACTATTGGCGAGAGGGAACACGATGGAAACAAAGGTCTTTTTAGCAGAAAAAAAAATGAGACGAGACACTCACCTTCCATTGAGGCAAGCCAAGAACAAGCTGTGTTACATAAAGTATCGCTGATTTCAGTCCCACTCATACTACGATTTAAAAGCAGCCAAAATGCTGCCACATATCCTTTTAAAGTAAAATCCGAATCATGTTGGATGAGTAAATAGAACAATTTGTACAGTGACAATGATTACAATTTCACACTGCCAAGATAAGGTGATCTTAAGCCAGCATTGCTAGTCACTGGCTTACATGTAGAGCTGGGCAATGTAGCGATATTATATCGATATCGTGATATGATACTAGATATCATCTTAGATTTTGGATATCGTAATATCATAATATGACATAAGTGTTGTCTTTTCCTGGTTTTAAAGGCTGCATTACAGTAAAGTCATTTTCTGAACTTACCAGACTGTTGTAATTGTTCTATTATTTGCCTTTACCCACTTAGTCATTATGTCCACATTACAGACGATTATTTATCAAAAATCTCACTGTGTAAATATTTTTGTGAAAGCACCATTAGTCAACACTACAATATCGTTGCGGTATCGAGGTATTTGGTAAAAAATATCGTGATATTTGATTTTCTCCATATCGCCCAGCCCTACTTACATGTAAGACCAATCATACTGATTGTTACAAAAAATATTTGTGGTAACAAATGTATTTAAGCATCAAGGTCGTCCGGGGCTCTTTAACTTAAAGTAGGACGAGGACAAATGTAATACGGCTGTAAGGATAGACGTTAACAGCGATTGGCCAGAGATACTCACTGTTCTGACAGCGTCCCCCTGAGAAACCGCTGAGGCAAGCGCACTCGTAGGCATCCAGCATAGGGTTGCAGCGGCCGCCGTTGTGGCAGGGCTCCTGGGAACACGGGTGGTCCTGGAACATGGCTATGTTGCTAGAGCGCAGGGCGTTCTCCTCTCTGAGGATGGTGGTACCCATCAGAATGATCTGGGAGCAGGAAACACGGGGTTAAAGGGGCACTCCGATGTCTTCTCACAAACTTTAGGTTACACATAGAAGGTCAGCTTACTTGTCATGTTGAGTACAACTCAGTCTGTGAAAACGGTTGTGTAATGTTTTCTGTGTCTCTGGAGGAGTTTTTTCACGTCTGAGAAAATAACCCTGATGATGTACATAATGTACTTACATAACAGAAGGCCTGCATTACAAACATTAGGCATGGGGTTTGACAGATGTGGGCATTTACCAGGCAGTGAGGCTCTCACAAAAATGCTATTGGTTGCATGGGACATGTAGTATACAAACCTTTTAAAGTGTGACCCATACTAGGGACTAAAAGCCGGGATATCTCGGCATCTTTGATTTATTTATTTTTTTTAAGAGAATTTTTTTTTGGGCTTTTCCACCTTTAATTGACAGTACAGCTAGGTGAGAAAGGGGAGAAAACATGCAGGAAATCGTCACAGGTCGGATTTGAATCCTGGACCTGCGTCGAGGCTTAAACCTCTAAGTATACGTGCGCCTGCTCTACCCACTGAACCAACCCGGCCACGGCTTCTGCATCTTTGATTTTGACCCTTCTTGTTTTTGATTTAAGTGCAATACTAAATCACTAGAGTAACACTTGAAATACCCTGAAAACCTTGTTCTCTTAAATAATGATCCATTAATAAATAATTAAGTTAAAGTTTGGATAAAAGCATCCTTGGGTTTTATCAGAACTGTGTGGGTGTGGTTTGATCAGATTTGATTCACATATTTCTTAATGAAATCTGTGACATCACTTTTTCTTTCTGAGCCTTGTCCACTTCAAACTAAAAAGCAAGAAAAGCAAGGACAGAAATAAAAATACAAAAAAACTGTCATGTCAAATACTCGACGCGATTCAAACTTTGGCAGAAAATTGCGTATAGGTGTGCTCTCTGCTAGTTTATTTACAGTAAAATGCAGATTAAGAAAATACATCGTAAGGGGCTTTAATACATTAAATATATACTACATACGCCATTAGGGCAAACATTACGGTGGTAGGTCAGACATAAAGTCCCGAGAAGCTCAATTTGAATGTCTAGTTTTAAAATACAGGCTAGATTTGTCTAACCTCTCCAACCTGCCTGCACGCTTAGATAGCTAAATCAGTATAATCACACACAGATCAGTGTTTATGTAATGTTCTTGATATTAATTGTTTTGGACCTTTCTTTGGAGGGTTAGCTTCATGATTCTTCTCTTGCTTTTAAATCTCTTTACCTCTGTTTCATTGCTTTTGTTGTCACATGTATCTGATTTAATGTTTCTCTCCTTAGCAAAACACTTGATGATGAAAGATGATCATTAGTTACCACTACCACTCTTGGTTGCCGTGTGTAGGAAAGCATCAAGTTATGGAACATTGTGTTTTCTGCTGAATGAATATTACACCCAATTATCACAACAAATCCTAAGAACAAACAACTAACTTTGTACAGTGATGCTGTAACTTCTGTTTAACATGTTCTTCCTCTAAACATGAACTGTTACCTCACAGGAATGTGTCTCAGAAATGAGGTGTTGATACAACACACGTTAAACAGCACATCAAACTGACAACACACACCGGCTTCCTCATAATTAACTATTCCCTACAGGCCGAGAAAGACAAACGCCACATTTAGCTTTTGATTTGCTTCGAAACTGTCGAGGGAAAGTTTGCAGAGGAGAACTAATGACAAGTTTGCACAAACAGTAGCATCCTGCCTTTGTTCTACTGGGTTATTTCTGGCAGTCAGAGATGAGTTCTTTTGCTGGAAAGAGGAGAGAAAAAAAAACTGGAAGGCTGTCAGGGAAAGATCTGAGAATAGTGAAAGGGAGAGACTTCAAAATGAGTATTCTATTATTAGTGCATGCTAATCCAAACGAGCAGAGCCACTGCCCGTCACAGTGTGAGCTTATAAGGGAAAATTACTAATATGGGGGTCTGTACTATGACAGCTGGACAGCTAATAACTACTACTTAGGACACAAGGGCCCTAATATATATATATATATATATATATATATATATATATATATATATATATATATATATATATATATATATATATATATATATATAACACACACACGCATTAGCAGAATCCACAAGCAGAGCTAATGACACTATACTCTTACAAGAAATAGAGGCTTGTAAACATTTACCTTCTGGATTGTTCCCTTGAAGCCGTCCGTGAGTGCAGCAACTCTTGCTAGTCGGCTGTAATCGGGAGCTCCGCCAACAAAAAGAGACTCTTTCAGGTTAAGATCTACGTGCAGGTTCTGATGAGACGGGACACAAAGAGGTATAGTGAGCTAGAGCTGCGCAAACTTGAAGAAAAAAAAAAAAAAATGCTCCACATATATCTTAAAAAATGCCCAATCTAATCTTTTCTGTACGTATCTCCAATTCCTTTGAGGGGTTTTCTATTCAGGACGTAATGGTTTATGGTTTCACTTTAGTGAGTGGAGTTATGTGTTTGTGTCCAGGGAGCATGAAATAAGTTGTATCCTTTTAGTTGAGATATAAAAAGTGAGATTAATAAACCACATCTGCAGACACCTCACAGTACAATATAGACTGTCCCATTAAAATAAAAAAGGGGGTTATCCATATTGTAGCCAGCAGACGCTTTAACTGCACTTCCTCACTTTCTTTCCATGACAATACACTTGGTACATTACAACATAATTGATTTCTATGTTTCTCAGAGAGAGTGGTCAATTATCCACGTGAGACATAAAGAGAGACTACAAAGGGAAATCAGGAGAATGCTGAACTTCAGATATGGACGGTTCTTAACAGACATCTCTAATGAATGGCTGATCATAAGCACCGACCTTTCAAACAGTTGAGTGTGGAGACACACTAATTGCATTTCATTTGCGTGGCAGACTGCTATGAAATTCGATTCTTTCCACCAAACCTTTGGGACAATTGCTTTGCTTTAGCAAGATGTCGCTTCTCTCTTTTGCATGGAAGAGCCGGCCCACTTCAGAAGGAAGGAATTAATGATCTTTATTTTATGTAGAGCAGTAATTGCCAGAGGGGTAAAGTGAGTTAATTGCTGGAGAAATAATGGAAGGGGCCAAATAAACAGGCTTTGTAAAAGGCAAAATGGCACTGACTCGGTTTTCATTTAGAATGGGTTTTGGAGAGCAGGAGGCAGCGGTGCTTGGCTGAAGCCCGGGGCCGTGTCACTGATCCTTGAGCTGCGTCCAACAAAGACAGGGCAGGGACCTTGTCCAAAGCTGCAGGAACCAGATGCGGCCGGTGCCTCTGAGCTTAGCTAAAAGTGGCCAACTCATGCTCATCATGTAGACCCTACCACTCTGCAACACTCACTTACTCTGGACTTTTTTGATCTTGTTTGAGATGTTACACCTTTATAATGTGGAACTCTAGAATTTGAGCACGCACTATTGACGTGAAGTTACGTTGCCATGACTCTAAAGTGAGATTTCATGCAATGAAATGTTCCGTTTGGTCTCACACAGGTAAAAGTCTGCACCTGGTGAGAGAGGACAGCTGTTTCTATGGAGTGATTCTTGCACAGTGATGTTCAGCGAGTTGGTGTTTGTGTTGTTATGGGCGAGTGAGTGAGTGAGTGAAAGAGTGAGCGACTTTATGCTATTATAGAGGACTGTTCCTGTTTACAGAAGAAGTGAGAGCAGATGACAAAAGAACAGCTTGGCTTGGCTTGGCACCCTACAGTCTCCTACGGTAAATTTGCTCCCCACCGCTTGCCTCCCCTGTCTTTGCTATCGCTTTTTTGACAGCCACGCAGCACTGGCGTGATATCCCCGCCTACGCCAGACTAATGAAGACATTTCTTTGTTGCTAAAAACAATGGCCATCACAAAGATGACTGTCTTCTTTCCTTCTTCCCTCCCACCTTCTCACCCCATTCCACCCGCACAGCAGATGGACCGAGGTGAAAGCCAAACCACGTTCTTTAAGAGCATCTCTGCTTCAGTGCTGTTTGTGTGTGTGTGTATGGGCTTATGAAATGGCAAAGTTTTTCTACAGAACTGGCACCTTTAAAGCTGCCCGCAGCTCTGCAGAAGTACCTTTTTTTTCTGTGCTGTTGTTGCATGGAGAAATGGGGGTGAGAGGACATAGTGAAGGACTCAAAATGAAACATAGGCTAGGGTGTGAATGGGACTTGTCTCATTACCTTGCGTGATTTCTTATTTCCAGACAGCACATCATAGAGAAGGAAAGAAAATAGGGAGGAAGAGAGTTATTAGGGGAAGACTAGTAGGTGGCTGTGCACAGAGAGGCATGCAGAGCGAGCAAGTGCAAAAGCCCACAGACACAAGGCTCACATATACTCTCATGCACACACAGATACGCACTGGGTACATCTGTAAGAACCTACACATAGCTGTAGTGTAGCACAGACAAGTGAGATTAAACAGAATATGAGAAATGTGAAAAATCCACTTTTTTGCACCTTTGCATCATATAACGCACTTACAACCAAAAAGCTGTGCAAGTTAGAGTTGTTCAGATACCGATACCAGTATCGGAAAAGCCTCCGATGCTGCCTAAAACGCTAGTACCGGTATCGGCAAGTACGTAAGTCTATGCACCGATCCGATACCACATAATTTAGCCTAGAAAAAAATCTACTTTAAAGTAGTTTATTATATATATATATATCTTTTCATCCGTTATGACTGACTGTCAAACTAGATAATAAAACAAGGTTCTATGGCATTCATTCTCTGTTTGTCTCTGGTGTATTTGTTCATGTTTTACAAAAGGGTTTGACCGGAGCCAGGCCATACAACAATTATAGCAATCATATCACATCCATACAGGTTTAGAGAAGTATACAGCTGTTAGAACATAATAATACATATTTTTTTCTTAACACACTAGTATCGGATCGGTACTCCGTATCAGCTGATACATCTCTAGTGCAAGCGTGAGTTTACACAAATAAGACAGTGAGTCTAAGAAGGCCATGCATGAAGCAGATGGTGCCATTAAGAAAAGATGAAAAGAAAAAAGAAAAACTTCATGGATGAGAGACTAAGTGCTGCCACTTCACCCAACCTCATTTACAGACTGCTGCCATTGAACGAGAGGGGAAGTAGATTTTCATTTCTCCGACCCGTACCTAGGTGTGTGCCTTTAAAAGTGTGTACTTCATCAGGCTGGCAGCCAAGCATCTTTGATATGATGAACACTCCCAGCATGCAATATGTATCCATCCATGTGCCTGTGTGTGACCACCTTTGATATGATATTGGCTTCTCTAAGCAAAGCGTACTTTAACTCTCTCCTAGTTCTTAAAGCAGTAGGAGAGAAATAGCTGAGAGCCACACTGGATGGGGTCTCTGCATTGAGCTTCATAACTAGTCTCAGCTCATCACTCGCGTGCCCCCAACCACCCCCCCTTCCCCACCCATATTCGCTTTTCCCTTGCTCTCCTCTTTTAATGCGATTTTCTGCCTCTGTTGCTGGAGTAAAACACAATTACCATACGGACGATGGGAGGTAGTGGGGGGGGGGGAGGGGCGGGGGGAGAGAGGACAGAGCAGTAAGTGAGAAAAAGACCGAGAAGAGCGTTGCGTCTTAGAGGAAGATGATGTTGACAGAGTGCATGTTCGTAATATAAAAATGTAATATAATTGGATGACTTACAGGCTTATCAAACTATTAAATCGCCTTCATTTGGAGGCATGTACCTGCTTTATTGGTTCAGAAGCGGGGCTGAAGAGTTTCATTACACTCTTCATGCTGCTGCAGCTACTGTATCTCCTTTATCTGCCTTCACCTCCCCAGACACCATCTCAAAGGCTGAATTTATAAAATTGACTGTATACCCGCAGTAAAAGCTGCTTTTGCTTTCTGTATGCAACACCAAGTTTTATCTCCAGTACGTCAGCAAGCTGAAAGGCAGAGAGATTCTTTTTTTTTTTCTCTTGAATTACAGGACTTTCAAAATTAAGACAGCTTGTCAAACTGGCCCTCTACACCTGGAGCTCTCCCTCTTACCTTGACGGATGTCAGGGAATAGCGGCATATTTTCAGCGAATCAAGCCGGCAGAACCGCATGGTGTGAAGCGGTGGGGAAAGTTTGCTGATTCAACTGTGCCTAAAGAGGCGTTTGAACCGCCTCAAGAAGGGCAAAAAAAAAAAAAAAGGAGCAAGAAAGCCAGAGGTTGTGGCGATGCCGTGATAAGAGGACGCAGATGATCAGGCGAATACATTATATACAGCACAAGCAAGGCTAACCAACAGTAGTATCCGCCCATCAGCCCAAGATAACAATTAGCAGGAGCTTATTTCTCTTTCTTACTGGTGCCTCTCCTCGGACAGGGTCCTTCTTGTTCACCATGATCTCTCCTTTGCGGTTGGAGCGCTCCAGGTCAATGGTGTTCCACACATTCAGCTGGATTGCTTCCTTACTCCTGAAACACACACACACACACACACACACACACACACACACACACACACACACACACACACACACACACACACACACACACAGGTGAGTCATCTATAAGAAGACACAGGCTCATGAAACACATTGCTGTGTGCAGTATGTCCTTTAACCTGTAGTATGTTCACATGCACCCCAAATATCTTTTTCATGTCTTGTCCTTATAGAGTACTAACATTAGAAAAATATCTATATTTTCTTTAGAAAATCTATTTCATATTTCAGTTGTATGTTTAGTTTCCCTAATTGTGTAAGTTAAACCCTCTGAGGACTCTTAGATGATGCTAACCTGATGGTAGCGGGTCCCTTCCCCAGGTCGTAGCGGAACTCCAGGATGCCATTATTGAGGGACAGAGAGATGAAGTCTCCTTTTCCGTCCGATTTTTGGCCGTTGTAGAAGATCAAACCGTTGGAGTCATTGGCCATAAGAATCACTGTCATGCTGACCTTTTGACTGCATGAACAACACAAGCAAAGCCGGTAAACACAGGCTAGAGTCAGAGATACACAACTATACATACCCGAGGCTTAAACAAAGATGCTTGTTGCACTGGTTCTCTGTCTATATGTAAATTAGGTTGTGATACTGTATATTCTACATTCTTAGGCCTAGACAACAATGTGTCATATATGTGACTCTCATTGTCATTTCCGTTCAGGCTTAAAGAAGGCAGATCTGCCTTAGGCACAGAACAAGCTTAACCTATGAAAACTACACTATATCTTGTGTTTAATATTACAAGCAAGTAGTGACTGTGTGTGTTTCATGCTGAGACATGGGACTTACCGCAGATCATGCCCGTAGAGATGGAGCCCCTTCAGCTCCAGGTAAGAGTCTCCGTTAAATAGCGGCATGTAAGCCCCTCTCCTCTCAGCCACTGGAAAAACAAAGAGACTATATTCATCCTCAGGTCCTGTTTTTTTGTTGCTGACAGAATTGAAATTCAGGGATAGTCAGTACATCTTTCAGGGACCTGTCAGCATTATGGAAAGAGATGGATTTGTGTTTTCATAGCCTTTGGGATTAAGACTTACTCTAGACAGAAATTCAACAAAAAAAAAATTCAAAAACCTTTATGTCAGACTGATTACACAGCCCGCCACGGTATAACAAAGGACCTTTGGAGACATGTGGAGTTTAACACCACAGCCGGGACCCATGAAATAATGCAGCCATTGTAATTTGGCAGGCCTTTTTACAAATTAATGTCTATGCGATGGGTTTGCGTCTGGCTGTCCCGTTTCTGGCTGTCTGGACTGATTAGGACAGGCACCGTGTCATCCTTCTAACAAGTGGCTTGACATTAAAAATCATTCAAGTGTCACCCAGGGGTATGTGTTTATGGTGTCGTTTGCAAAAACTACCATCAGTCAGAGGCACGTGCAACACTAGACGCTCACGTACACATAAACACACACAAACTAACACGCACCTATGTAGCCGGCAAGAAAGCTTTTATTCCTAATTGGCTGGGATTAGCTGAGAGGAGTCAGGATGGGGAAGGCAGACGGAGATGAGAAAGCTAATTAGCTATTGTGCAGAAGACTGCTAATGATGATGGCACGCACCATGGAGAAGTGGAGAAAATAGTCCTGCATACGCAACAAGGATTCACGCACTAAAGTGAACTCCATTAGAGTAACAGACCTGCTCAGGATATAGTTTCTTAAAGAGGAGTGTGGAGGTTTTTTTTCTCATTTTCAGCCTATGTTCAAAATGAAAGCACCGCGATCAATAAGTCACCAGAGGTCCAGGCATTGGAATGATTCGAGTAACTAGAAAAATCCACATGATGTATGGGGAGTGGAGCCTGACGACCAAGCAAAGTTGGCCAAGTTGAACTTTACAGTTATCCTTTGCTAAAATGCAGCAGAAAAAACAAAGCAACAGGGAGCAAGTGCTCAGGTTGACGGTATGCTCCGGGCTAACTTTGTTTATATTTGTAATGCTGCCTTTTTAGTACTTGCAATAAAACCCATCAAAACAGTGTAAAAATTGCACAGGCAATAACAAAGCAGCTAAAATTCACATTTTGCCGGTTAGAAACGTTGGTGCTGCAATCAGAGCTCCTGGGCCTATCACCAATCCATCAGCTTGCAGTGTGAAACATAGTCTCACTATGTGCGGGCACACACACACACACACACACACACACACACACACACACACACACACACACACACACACACACACACACACACACACACACACACACACACACACACACAAACACACACACACACACACACACACAAACTGGTCCCTGGCTTAATGTAGCTAAGGAGCTGAATGTAAAACATTTTTGAGATTTAAACTCCCCCCTGCACTTAGTTTTTCAAGGACCTGAGTCCAAGTGATCCTGCTTTCATTACTAAATTGTAATGATTTACACAATCACAGAGTAAAAAGCACTAAGGAAAGTAGGCCATTCAATACTATCGGAACACCCTTGAGAAAAGTCCTTGATGGTGAATATTATAGCAGCGAGCTGCACTGACGGACCCCGGCAGAACTGAAATGAAGAACCATAGCTCAACTAAATGTGCGTACACACAGGGTTACACGCACTTCATATTACGACTAATTCACCTTCAGGCTTCTGAAGAGTGGGCTGGAAGATACCTGTCTTTTCAACTGTTCTCAGTGTAGCCCTCAGAGGGTTCGTCCGCCTGACTGCAGCCTTATCTGTGAGCTCCTGTCTGGGACTGACACTCTGGCTGACTGACGCTCCCATTAATCACCGCGAGCAGGGAGGACTGATGCGATTAGTCATCTCATTGATTCCAGTGAAAAAATAGCCTTTTGAAATGGGAGACGCTCTCGCTCACACAGCATTGATTTTGCTTCACCTCAATTTATTTTAATCACCTGCTAACTGGGACTCAGGGCTTGGAAGGATGCTATTCCCATCTGGTTTTCTCTAAATTCCCAGGCGTACAAGGGTGCGTGTTTCTCTTTTGTTAGAAATGTGCAGAGTATATTTTCTTATATTCACAGTTACAGAAGTCAACGTCTGTAAACATTCAGGACAACTTCTAAAAAGCCAGGGATGGGAAAACAACATGGAATGCGACGCCACCAAAAATGCTAATGATGAACTTCAAAAGCAGCTGAGCCGTGCTCTGGTCTTTTTCCCCCACAGCGGCCCGGTTCTGCCACGTGGAGCTCAGCAGCAACAAACACGTTTGAACACAACACCTGTGGGCGGATAGGCAGAGAGGGAGGGAGGGAGTGGAGGAAGGCTGCAGCTCTGATGCCGCTTACACACTAACAAGCGTAGCCAAGTCGATGCGGTGAACGGCCCGATGGGGCCAATCATCTACCTCTGTTCTGCAACCCTCCAAGCCTCCCAGCCTGAAGGCTCAAACCCCAACCTTCTTTCTGCGTTTGATCTCCCTTTCCGATTCAGGTTGGAAGGAAATGTCAGAGAGCGGAAAGACATAAAGAGCAAAAAAAGAGAGAGAAGGATGCTACTCAGCTGACTCCGGACCAGAACACTCCACTCTCCATGCTAAGCACTGGGGCATGAAGTTATAAAGTTACACCAGGATATTCAGTGTTTAGTCCGATTACCTTTCTCGCAGTGCTTCCCTTCACGTCCCATGGGACACTCGCATTTGTATCCTCCCTCGGGCAGCGCCTGGCACTGGGAGGATGGATGGCACCTGTTGGGCTCGCATGGGTCATGGACATCAGCACAAGTTGGACCTGGACACACAAACACACACATATCCCCCATGAGAAAACCCCCAACGTTTTGAACCACTTTCTCTTTTATTCCATCTGAGAGGAGGGGGAGACTAAAATAAAAAAGGGGAGAGAAGCGGGGTACGAGGATTTCCTCTGTAATAGAGGTCATTTTCTAATAGGATTTGGAAATATTACACGTCCAGATTAAACAGCGAAGAGCCTCCCCGCCATGCGGCCATGTTTCTGGGCCAACGCCGACTGTGGGAAAGGCTCTGGAGCGTCTGGTGGATGATGGTTTTGCCCTCTGCCACAGCCCATCTGAATTCACCCGTCATTACTTTAGCAGTCAGAGCCTGTGGTGAGGGGAGCACTATAATGAACCCCATCCCTGCTGAGCTCACAGGGCTCCCCCATTTTTTTCCCCTCATTCTGTCTTTTGGAAGCTAGCCTTCACTCACTTCTTACCTACCACAGCTCTTTTTTCAGATCTCTTTCCTTCTCCACCATCTTTTTACTCTCACCCCCCCCTCACTCCGGCTGTCCCGACATGACCTCCCTCTAACTGCAACCCTCGCCACCCATTTATTCTCTCTTCTGGCATTCTGTGATCTGTCCCTCCTCTTGAGATCCGCAATCTTGGCCACATCCTGAACTGACATGAGGAAAAAATTAACTTGAATGTGAATCCGCAGGCAACAGTCCAATTCTCATTATCACCATTCATTTTATGACATGTTGCCAACACAACTTTGATCACAGCAATGCTTCTCCAGAGTGGAGGGCGATCTTAACTTCTTCTCAGGCTTCTCAACAACAACAAAACATAAAAGCACCTCTTATATAAAAGGCAATAATAATGTAATGTGATACTTTATTGATCCACATTTTAAATTCAAGGAAATTGGCTCCTAAAACTTGGCTAAGTGGTTGTTTTCCTAATCCCAAAGCTGCCCCCATGTGAGTATAAAATCCTTTACTGTTCAAGCATAAAAGTTAACTCTGACAGTTAATTTGTTTTGTGGTGTGAAACTTTCTGCAGTAGGCTGCCGTACAACCAGCAAGGGGCACGCTTGGCTAGGCGCTGATGGTGTCTGCTCTCAGCTATATTCTCTCTGAGTTGCTTGTTAGTTGGCATCTGCTGGAGGGATAAAAATAGCAAAAATGGATGTGGAAGTAGAGATAGGCCAAAGGCCAATCACTAAGCATTTGGTGAACGTTTTCATGTTTTTTCTGTCAACATTTAATCTCTCATTTCTGTGTCGGACACACAGATTTGATGGTGTTGGTGTTTACTAAATGACTTCCAGCGCTCCTGCTGGGGGCATGAGTTACACTGTCAAATTAGGCTGTAAAGCTTACTTAGGATTTGTGAGTAAGTCATGACCACAGCGAATCCCAAAAGAAAACGCAAAGTAGAGATATAAACATAATTTAAACAAACATTCACATATGAATTGAAATATTGTATATTTATTTCCCTGCGCCTACACTGGAATAAACCTCTCAAAATCCCATGACTGTCCAAAAAAATCCCAGTATGACCACAAGGAACACTGCTGACAGTACTGAAGCTTCCCTTTGTTGGCATCTTACCCCAGAATCCTTTGCTGCACTTGCAGTGGAACATCTCTGCCTCCTTGACCTGGCATGCAGCGCCGTTATTGCAAGGATTTGGCTGGCAGGGGTTGTTGCCACATTCGCCAACGCCGCTGCCGTACAGACTGTCACCCTCGCTCTCCTGCAGGTTGAGCACCCTGTTGTTGACATCCAGCAAGCGAATGCAGCCCACCAGACCTGTGGCCACCGCGGTCCTTTCCCTCACACTGAACAATGGGGAAAGAACGTCATGTCTTTTAATGTCTTCTTTCAACACGTTTGACACAGCCTGCACTTAGAATTATTACACTACTGACCACCACTTAATAACAATGAATTTAGGCATAAGAAGATGCTATGTGTTTTATACTGTATAATACTGCTGATACATTTAGCACCTCGATATATTACAAAAAGGGATGAGGTCGAAGAATAGACTTTTTTCCATAATCTCATTAACTGCTAAATCATAGACCTACCTAAGATTTACTTACAGTATATATTGATATGACTCTCAAGTAGAGTGCTAGACGACCAATGGACGATCCAAATTTAATCCCCAAAGCATATTCTTACTATCAAGTAGTGCCCTGAATGTTATCACGCTGTAGATAGAAGGTCTTACTCTTGCTTCATTTCCTCGGGCACTCCCCCAATGAACAGGTCGGTGTCGAGGTTGAGGCCGTCTGTGCCGCGTGGACTCTCGCCCTCGATGTGCGGCTCGTTGTCCACGCTGAGCATGGCGTTGCGCCGGTTTCGAGTCACTACCAGGTGATGCCAGCGGCCCTGATTGATTTCTACTTTGCTCACCACTGTGCCTGTGCCCGAACCTGTGTTGAACCTGAGAGGAGGCGATACAAAGCATGTTCATTCAGTCAACTTTATCCAACGATCGTTTTATACCTGTATCGCACTTCACATTAGGTCATTTTTCACATAATATGTTTGTTCCTTATTGATCAGCGCCTAATGACTAGACGAAATCTGCTTATATTTAATGAGACAGAAAGGGATGAAAGAGACAAGGTACAGGACTTTCCATTTGGGATTCCGAACTATGTGACTGGAATGAGGCAGTTACTCACTTAAAAAAAAATGTCTTTACACCCGCTTTTTAATTAAACCTTTTATCTAATGAGGTTTTGTTGAGGAAAAGGGCCATATCATCACAGAAAAGAGCTGTCGTGTATGTGCACCCACATATATGGTGGTATTAGCAAAACCTGAGAGCAATTATCTGCCATATAATTAGTTCTTCTCCCCACGTCTTGGATTTGCAGAGTTGTGGGTGGTAATCTCACAGCTGTATTTCTGGAACTGAGGCAGAGCAGAATTTGAAAGCAAAAGTGACTAATGATGCACTTTAGTTTGCTATTGATTTCACTCTAAATAGAGATATCTAACCTGGCCAGGTTGGAAGGAACTGAAAGGGCTTCGAGGGGGAAACACAAGACTCAAAAGATAGGAAAAGCGGATGGTTGAAATAATAGGTCCAAAACATACGCAGTGCAGAATCTCTAATTAGTCCATTCACGTCTCTTCTGAAGATGCTGCCTTACCCAGAATGATTTTTTAT
The DNA here is from genome assembly GCF_010015445.1 of Perca fluviatilis. Lineage (NCBI taxonomy): Eukaryota > Metazoa > Chordata > Actinopteri > Perciformes > Percidae > Perca > Perca fluviatilis. The sequence continues at coordinate 30,458,745 of NC_053116.1, read as the reverse complement.
GCATACAATTCCACTGTGGGGAAGAGATGAATACTTAGTGTTTCTGCAGGTTTCTGGCAGGAAAATGGTCCAATTTTATAAAGATTGTATAAAACTATTGGTTACTGTCAGCCTACTACGAGCCTCAACAAATCATATTGTCCTGTTACACGTTGATCCTAAAAGGAGCAATAACCCAATTTTACACTTCACAGTCAATTCACTAGTCACAAGGAGTGATAGTGAGCCTGGGTTTGAGCAGACAAATCTTAAACTGAAGGCATGAAGATTGAATGATGTGGGTGTTCCTCAGGCAGGCAGACGGGGTGTAACAAATACACTATAGAGGTGCATTATGAGAGACATGGAATCCAATGTTTTTGGTGTTGGATCTATACTACCTAAAAACAATTAAAAGGTAATTCCATCATATTGCTGCAAAATCCCAATATTGCCAAAAAGAAGTCAAACTCACTAATTTATAACATTACCTGTAATAGCCTAATGCAACAAAATATGTAATTTATAATAATTGTAATTTTAGGGTATATACACACAATATAAATTACCTTAAAGAAAATTATGTAACTCTGTTTAAATGATAAAGAGTAAAATCTCAGGTGGTTGATGAATTTCTTTTGTCTCACAGGATATATCGTCATATCACCCAACCATAACCTGAATCACCATATTCAGATTCACATCTTTGTATAGTCATCAAATATATATATCCAATCCATTTCTGGATGCATTTCTATAAGTCATTGCTTCCATCTGTAAACACAAACCTTAACTCTGTATATATGTGATTAAAAATGACATATCCAATGCCAAATGTGGACTTCCTGCACATATTTCTGTACATATGTTCCCACCATCTGTAAACATGATCATGCAAACAGCTTATTTGCAAGTTTAAACACATTTCTGAATGCATGCCTTCATAGCCTTAGCCTGCAAATCTGTCAAGAAGCTTCTGTGTCTGTTTTTTTTTTTTTTTTACATTTTCTGGCGGTGGTGTTTTCAACATGTTTACTTGCTGTAATTATTTGCCTCATTATCTTCAGTGCTCTCTATTTGTTTTATTCGTATCTACATCCTCTCTCAGCTGCCGCTGCAATGACCCTGTTTCCCCCACGGGGATCATTTAAGAAGCAGCTGACGAGGCCGTCGCCCCTCTTGACTCTCACAGCGCTCACCTGAGCTCCACCTTGCCGTTAACCAGAGCCAGAGAGATGAAGTCCTTCTTGCCTTCCTGGCCGTTGTAGAGCAGGATGCCGGTCATGTCGGATGCTCTGAACTCCATGGCGATGCGGACCGTGTGATAAGCACTCATGGTTGGGAAAGCCAAGTATGATTGGCCTCCAAAGGACGGGATGAAGTACTTGATCACTGTGGAGGAATGAAGACAACAAGCCAATCCTGTCATTACTACATGATTTGCTTTATCGTGGCGCAATAGGCGTTTAATGTGCATAATTAAGTGTGAGTGGAGGTGGTGTGTCACTGGCTCTTGATGAGAAATAAGCCCTTCTGTCAGTTTATTTCAGGAATGAAGTTTTTCCGAAATGCTTGACGAGTTTATAAAAAGGTGAAGGTCGTTAAGAGAAGCTTACTTGCACACACACACACACACACACACACACACACACACACACACACACACACACACACGCACAAACCTTTGTTTTTCTGCCACTCGACAATTATGATTATTATCATCCATTTTCTCCCCCCGGGCTTCTTTTCTCTCCGTCCATCTGTCTTTCTGTCCGCTCTCTGAGGAGAATGGAAGCTGATGAGCTCCCTCTTTTCTAATGACTTGATTGATCTGGGGGAGACTAGCGTGCAGTTTGCGTGTGAGCGTAGCTTCATTTAGCCACTCTAACTCAAAGACACACACTGATTCTCACCAGCTAATCCCCATCAAAGCAATTACTGTCAATTATCTTAAGATGCAGCTGCGTGAGGTTGCTCCTCATCCTCAAAAATCCCAAAGTAGGGTAAGAGGGAAGTAACAAAGGAGTTGTGCTTCTCAAGAAGTTCTCCCTGATTTATGATTTTTTTTCTGTGGTGCTGATTGGATACTGTGTTGCCTTTGGTGAACGGCTCATTGGCTTCTTACTTCTGAGGTGTTGAACCTGTCTGAATCGCTTGAGATGAGTTTGAAGCGCAGCCACCGAGGACAGATGTGTCTGACTCAATCACACGTGAACTCGAAAAAAAATTCTGTATAAAACTCTGGTTGCTTTTGTCTTTCTAAGCTTATATGACCCAAGAAATCCACATCTGTGGCTACATAACATCGCATTTACACATTCCAGCACTAACTGACACACCCCTACTTAGGGTGCCACTTTGCAGCCACTTTGTGAAGCTACAATTAGACAAAACTACTGTTTAACAGAAGGAATATATCTCTTTTTTTCTCTCCATATTAAAAGTAACTTAAACATTCCTATATTATATTTTTTTATCATAATGGTGTGTTTCTGCTACTGTATGAATAAATTAAAGAACTTGAGGATGTGGTTAGCAGTGATTACAGGACAGCTAAAAGGCACGATTGGCACAAAGTAAAGTCGAGTACCTAAAACCCTCCAATTACTGCAAACGTCAGCCTTTGGTGGTTTCTTTGTAATTGCTAATTGCAATAGTACAAATAGTAGAGTCTGTTCCAGCTCATTTTCTTAGATGAGTTTGAAATAAGCTGCTCAGACTTTGGATCTTTGGAGTAATAATAAATGTGGGGGAAGAAAATACTTTTCTAATATACAGTACAGGCCAAAAGTTTGGACACACCTTCTTATTCAATGCATTTTCTTTATTTTCATGACTATTTACATTGTAGATTCTGACTGAAGGTATCAAAACTATGAATGAACACATATGGAATTTTGTACTTAACAAAAAAGTGTGAAATAACTGATATATTTTAGATTCCTCAAAGTAGCCACCCTTTGCTTTTTTGATAGCGCTGCAAACCCTTGGTGTTCTCTCAATGAGCTTCATGAGGTAGTCACCTGAAATGGACTGTTTTGGAATGAAATGGAATTTTTTCCCTTATTAATGGGGTTGGGACCATCAGTTGTGTTGTGCAGAAGTCAGGTTGATACACAGCCGACAGCCCTATTGGACAACTGTTAGAATTCATATTATGGCAAGAACCAATCAGCTAAGTAAAGAGAAACGAGTGGCCATCATTACTTTAACAAATGAAGGTCAGTCAGTCCGGAAAATTGCGAAAACTTTGAATGTGTCCCCAAGTGCAGTCGCAAAAACCATCAAGCGCTACAACGAAACTGGCTCACATGAGGACCGCCCCAGGAAAGGAAGACCAAGAGTCACCTCTGCTGCTGAGGATAAGTTCATCCGAGTCACCAGCCTCAGAAATCGCAAGTTAACAGCAGCTCAGATTAGAGACCAGATGAATGCCAGACAGAGTTCTAGCAGCAGACACATCTCTAGAACAACTGCTAAGAGGAGACTGTGCGAATCAGGCCTTCATGGTCAAATAGCTGCTAGGAAACCACTGCTAAGGAGCGGCAACAAGCAGAAGAGATTTGTTTGGGCCAAGAAACACAAGGAATGGACATTAGACCAGTGGAAATCTGTGCTTTGGTCTGATGAGTCCAATTTTGAGATCTTTGGTTCCAACCGCCGTGTCTTTGTGTGACGCAGAAAAGGTGAACGGATGGATTCTACCTGCCTGGTTCCCACCGTGAAGCATGGAGGAGGAGGTGTGATGGTGTGGGGGGGGCTTTGCTGGTGACACTGTTGGGGATTTATTCAAAATTGAAGGCATACTGAACCAACATGGCTACCACAGCATCCTGCAGCGACATGCCATCCCATCCGGTTTGCGTTTAGTTGGACCATCATTTATTTTTCAACAGGACAATGACCCCAAACACACCTCCAGGCTGTGTAAGGGCTATTTGACCAAGAAGGAGAGTGATGGAGTGCTGCGCCAGATGACCTGGCCTCCACAGTCACCGGACTTGAACCCAGTCGAGATGGTTTGGGGTGAGCTGGACCGCAGAGTGAAGGCAAAAGGGCCAACAAGTGCTAAGCATCTCTGGGAACTCCTTCAAGACTGTTGGAAAACCATTTCAGGTGACTACCTCTTGAAGCTCATCAAGAAAATGCCAAGAGTGTGCAAAGCAGTAATCAGAGCAAAGGGTGGCTACTTTGAAGAATCTAAAATATAAGACGTTTTCAGTTATTTCCCACTTTTTTGTTAAGTACATAATTCCACATGTGTTCATTCATAGTTTTGATGCCTTCAGTGAGAATCTACAATGTAAATAGTCATGAAAATAAAGGAAACGCATTGAATGAGAAGGTGTGTCCAAACTTTTGGCCTGTTTTTTTTTTTTAAAAAATATATATAAAAAAGAAGCACCGGACCTCACCCTTCACATCACACAACACAGACCTCCTGGTGGCAATCCTTGCACTGAAGTCACTGCCGTCATCCTCGCAGGTGCCCCCGTGGAGGCAGGGGTGGGAGCCGCAAGGCTTCTGGGTCTTGTGGTGAAACTTGCTCCTAACATGGGCAATGGTGGTGGCTGGAGGCAGGGCTGCCGTGGTGACGGCTGCCGTGGTGACGGCTGCTGTGGTGGTGGTGGGTCGTGGTGTGGTGACCGGCGCGGAGGCTGTGGTGGTACGTCTGCCATTGGAAGGCCTGCGGGTAGTGCCTGGTGGGCGACGGGTGATGTACGGGGAGGTTGTTGGAAGCCTGGTGGTGGTGGTGGTGGTGGTGGTGGTGGGGCAGCTGTGGTGACTGACGTCGTGGTGGTGGTAGTGGTGGTGAAGAAGGGGGAGGAGAGGCCTGTCAACAAAGCCCGAGAGAACAATGGAAATTAGACAAAGAAAAAGAGACGGTAAAGTATGTTGAGCCTGCGGTCCTCAGATTTCCTGTTCAAGACCAGTAAAACCTTTGATAAATCACCTCATGAATAACTTAAAACCCCTTTTCATTTTATTAATCCCCAAACACTCCTGACAGAAGTCCATACTGTATTACCATAATTGGTGAAGCGTATATTCTCGTCCTCCGGCTTCTTCACGGCGATGCTGGTCTCTTTAGAGGCCTTCAGCTGTTTCAGCAGGGCTCCTTCGATGTCCTCCACCGTGTATCTTGTATCTACAACAAACAAGAGGTACAACCACTCAGGACAAGGCCTCTGAGGAGCACTCCAAAGCAAATACAGGACTCCTGCTACTTTAGCGGAACAATGCATATACTGTATATCAGAAAAGCCTGTGTATGACAGGTGGAGGATCTCCAGGGACCACTTGTCCTCCACCTGCCGCTTGTCCAGCTTTTTTTTCCAGATGAATCGCTCTCATAACGTTCACTGCAGATGTTCGCTTTACAGGCCATGGAGGAGGGCCGATTAACGTTGCCCTGTACGAAGGGTGTGAAGGACATTAAACGATGCTCATAAAAAAAAAAGAAGGGGGGGAGGGTGGGGTTTTGTACGGTACAAAAAGGAGCTTAAAGGCCCAGTTGTGGTGCCAACCATAGTGACCAAGTGACATTGTGACTACAGCATAAGTGATGTAAACAAACCTTTAACAGATTAAAAAACATCAGTAACTTACATTTAGTTGTTGTCTAGTGTTTGACACTGTATTAGGACACATGTCAATCAATTTGAGAGTAACAGCAGGTTCCATTCCAGTTGTGGATTTTGTTGGGCACACTTCTACTTTTCAATATCGCAAATTGTGTCTTTAACTGTATAGGAGATTCAAAGAGGCGCTGAAACAGAGCACAAGCCAACTATCTCACCTGTACGGCCGTAGGTAACTTTTCCTGGCTCTGATGAATAACAAACACCAATGTGAAGAGTTAGGTAAAACACTGGGGGAAATTGTTGCGAGCAAGAGATTACGTTGGCATTGAGAAGAAAATTAAAAAAAGATGAGGAAAACATTCAGTGCCTCACAATATTATGAGCCAAATTAAAAATAAGTAGAAAGCACTCAGAGAGTGCATATCTCTGCCAAGGATGCACAATCCTCTAACATTGTTGTTTTACTATAAGAAATGTTTTCAACCTGCATACGGCTCTGGATCGGAAAATCATAATGATTGTTTGATGAAAAAACAAACAAACTTATATCTAGTTAATGTTTTGAAAAAGGATAATTGGAAATAAGCATACTTAAAAATTTGAGTTTGCAGGATCACTCTCAGTGGTGATGTGCTGCTACAATGTGATTGCTATTGCATAACTGATTCAAGAAATAAGTTTTAAGAGAACTGTGTGGAATATTCAAAATAGTATCCAAAAAAGTTAAGCAGTAAATTTCGTGAGCATGGCATGAAATGTGTAGGAGGAGTAATGAATTACGAATAGAGTGCTGGACCAAGGAATCCAAGGGAGAACACATTCTGCCTCTCCGCCTTACAGCCCAGGAGTTACGAGACATTAAAAATGGTGATATGGTGGCTTATTCTGCATTAAAAAAAAAAGTAATTAGGTCTTCCTTGGCCAGTGGCCTAACTTTTATCCCAATTTCATTTAAATCAAGTACGTACTTTTTTGAGACATTCTGCTTGCCTAAAGACAAAGGGGAACAATATTTCAAATCTTCTGCTCTCATCAAAGATCTCTCACCTGGTTTGAAATGGGCCTCAACAAAGGCCAAGATGGAGTTGCTGGGCGCCAGGTTCCGGACACGAACGCTCATAAAGTCTTTGTGCACCTCCGACTTCCTGAATAACTCATTGAGCTGAGGAAGAGAGAGAAGGAGAAAGAGTAGGAGGAGAGAACGGACGGAGAAAAGAGATGATAAATGAGGCTGGAAATGAGCTCTACGCTATCATAGCAGCGAGTCCAATTCCAGAAGACTGTACTCTATCTCCAAGGAAGAAAGACTGCCTCTTAAATTGGGGTGCAGAGAAGAAACCTATCGGGTGTGGGTGCACAAATTGACATTTAGCTGCAGCCGTGGCATTAATTATAGAGACAAGTTTTCGGGAGGAGCTAAGATAAATGTCGTGCAACCCTGACATGTGCTCCTGATTGGTTTTGCTTCTGATGCCCCCGCTGTGTGCAAGTTGTAACTTGCCAGAAGAGCTCCATAAGGAGGTTTGACTACAATGTTTTTTTAAGCCGACGGGGTAATAACGGCAGTAGGGCTGTAAATGCCTTCACCCAAAAAAACTCTAGGCCAATATTTAATCTTAAAATTTGACAATTTTTATTCTAGAACTGAAACTTTTACTTAAAGTTATACTCAATGTTTGTCCATAATTCTGTTCTTGTCAGCGTGCTGGTGGATTCATCACATTCACACACTCAAAAGCAACAAGAAACGAGAGGACAATCCGCAGCCTCGTCCTCATTTCAACTGCTGGTTACAATCATAGGAGCCACAGGGCCTGCTAACCCACTGTACTAGAGCCTCCTCTGAGTGGCTGCTTCCATTGTTTCCAGTGAGAGCTCCTCCACACGCCCCATCTGCATCTCGCTGATTTTACTAAAGCCAATCATTGTCCACAAAATGATGATTTTAAAGAAGATTCTACCATTATGTGATATTTGAGACGAATTCACTTGGAATCCTTGTGATTTGTGGAGGAAATTACTCGTCATTATGCTTATTCGAACCATTTCATACCGTTTCAGTCATAGAGCGATATAGTCACTGACTGTGTAGTATGCTTGTTTTTGTTAGGTTATTGCACCATCACATAAGGTTTAATGCTCACACACATTTACCGCATCAACAATGTTTTTGCAGCTTTTCCTTTTCAATAAAAAGATTCTATATATTATAACGTTTTTAAAGACACTAGCAGGTGAGCGCCAATGCAAGAGGCTGCCGATTCGATTAGTGACACTGATGATTCAGTGCACTCAATTCAGCTTGAGGACTCAGATTATTTCCTTCATGTACTGAACGCCTCTAATTTGTTGGTTGAGGTGTGACGGCAAAGTAGACGGGTAAAAAATAAAATCCTCTAAAGCTGTCTTAGGCATGGAAATGCTGGACAAGCTCTCCTGTGGACCTATAAACCTGCTCTTTCTTTCCTGTCTTTCTCTCACATATCCTAATTTATTCACTAATTGTAACCGATTGCTAAAAAAATGTGCTGCGGCTTGATTCTTTGTGTGCTGTATATCTGTGTGTGTACTTTGTGTTAGTCTGTGCGTGTGTGTGTGTGTGTGTGTATGTGCTCAGTGTGAGTGTTGAAAGATGAAGAGGAGTTGGTTGCTATCAAGTGGCACACCAGGCTTCAGAGACACGCAGACTTGGAGTGTAACGAGCGTGCACGCACACACAACACACACACACACACACACACACACACACACACACACACACACACACACACACACACATCGCTGTGAGGTAGTAGATTAGGTCCCAGTGGGGGCTAGTGACACTGATTCAACAGCTGGTAGATGTGTACCGTGTAGACACACACACACACACACACACACACACACACACACACACACACACACACACACACACACACACACACACACACATTACATCAGAGGAGCGAGGCCCTGGCTTAATAACAGAGACAATTGTTCTAAGGTCTGAGCTCAACAGAGAAAATGACAGTAGAGAAGTTTGAGCAGGGTAAACTGCCAGGCCCAAACGATGATTACTGTACAGGCTCTATGCCTGCCTCAGCCTTGGCTGGCTAACAGAAACTGGCCTTCCAAACTTATGAGACGCATATCCAGAATAAGGTCTTGATTTTTCAAATGTCTGAAAATTCTTAATTAATCTCACATGAGATGCTGGTTGTGGGTGCTTTGAAGTGTTTGGCAAGCAATTGAGAAATTAGTCTTTGCACAAGGCTGCAGAATGCTGTTTTTTATTTAATTTTTTTGATAGTTCTCTTATTAAACTTGAAGAGTTTCTGGAAGCCTCATGTAGTGTCAGTGCTAACTCAGCCCTAGAGCTTTTGCTGCTGCGCTTGAAATTAAAAGCAACAGCCAAATTCTGTGAAAATTCTGAAGTAATCAGCAGTGTATGATGATGAGTTGATGTTAGTATTTTTGAAAAAGAATTATTGAACCACCATGATGGACCACTACACTGTAAAGAGTCTACCTACCTAGGTCAAAAAACTGTTATTCAATCACTGTATTCCTTCTAGTTTGCCAATACCTCCCCTTTTAGTAAAAATCAAATATCAGCCAGGCCATGTTGTCTCACTCTGATATGATGTACTCTATGTTCCTCACTGTTCGCAGCTGGTGTGGATATGTGGATTTTTTTATCATTGTTATTTTACTATCAGATCACTGACCAGAGAAAACACTCCAGCCCGGTGTGGCAGAATATTACTCAGCAGCTGCAGGGTGTCAGGTCTGTAAGACCTGCAATGAAACCTGCCTGCCTGAAGGAGCTCAAAGAATTTGATTAGTCTGGCTCTAGGTGAAGAGTTGTAGTGTCTCAGGATGCTTTGAATGTTGTGTCAGAGGTTTATTCCACTCCTGACATGAAGAGTCTTGGGAAAATGCAAAATCCAAAGCTAGACTATGTAACGTTTGGTGAACAGGAGCAGCTGTGTCCACAAGTGGCAATCATCAATTGATGCAGCACAAGTAGAGAAGAGTCATTAAGTCTCTAAACTGATTAAATAATATCAGATACACAGAATTATCTACAGTATCTCAGCACTTTGCACTACCCAGGCCAGACATGCGCTTGGGAACGGTGCCGCTCATATGACGGATACCGCTGATAACGCAGTCGTGACCCACGGTGGCTGGAAGCATAACACCCACCCTCCAGTTCCCCCCAGGTCACCCCAGTGAGTGTGAGCTAACCCCCATTAACACTGTTAGCTACGTAAGCACAGCTAGCTGCTGGCATTTCGGCTCGGCCACCTCCATGTTTGCTTGTGACGTCAGAGGTGAGAGCCGTGTGCAAGCTATCCCGGCCCAGACTTGTGTTGTATATATCGCACCTTTAGTAATAAAATGTAAACAAGTGAATATCGGGAGAAACGTGTCTTAAAGGTAGATTTAGCCATGACATATCAACTATATTCCCTAGGGGTGTGCAAACAAATCGATTCACATTTGAATCGCGATTCAAGCTCTACCGATTCAAAATCGATTCATAGAATTCCAAAAATCAATCCATATTTTTTAATAACAAAAAAATCTGTAAATTATTTTTTATTCATTTATTATAAATGTTATGTCTTCTGCAATCACATGGGAAAAGTAACAACATTTACATGCTGTGAATCGTTTTTTGAATCGAGAATCATTTTTGAATCGAAAATCGATATTGAATCGAATCGTGACATTTTCTGAATCGTGCACCCCTAATATTCCCAACCCTACTTGCTCCTACAGCACTTACAGCACTCTCTATGCTGCGGGCCGTCTCGCCAAACAGCTCCGACTTGGGGTCCTCCATCTCGGGGGTGTAGAAAATCTCCTGGCCCTCCACCTGGTCCAAGTGCAGGAAACCGCTGAACCTCATGGTGGCTGGAAGGAGAGGAGGAGAGGAAAGAAGATGTCATACTGAAAGACAATAGCTCAAACCTTCTTCCATCACTCAGTTCCCGCTGCCTTTACACAGTGCTCGTTTTGGGGTAGTGCCAGTTTTGGGTTAGTGATGGATTGTGTGTTTGTGTGTGTTTGACAAGGGGAGGTTAGTGAGTTTGTTGGAGATTCTGTGGGTGTTTTTAAAAAGGGCTGGAGTTTGGGCGTAGAGGTGGTGGTGGAGGTTGTGGTGGTGGTGGAAGAGGTGGACCGTGAGATATGAGAGAAAGAAGGAAAGAACACTGAAGGAGGGAAGGTGGAAAAATGGGCCAGTTTTACCGGACTGAGACTCATCCAAAAAGCTGGCCGAGGCATGGCGGGCTGGGTAAAAAGACAACAAGTTAGACAGACACACAAATACATGAAGGAAAAACAACACACACTAAAAAGGAAACAGCCCACAGGCACTCTCAAAAGTGCCTTCTTCAGCAGAGAGAGAGGCTGTGCAACCTTGGGGGTTATGTTGTCCAACATTTATCAACTCTCTATATTTTTTTTTTTTTTACACTCCTGTCAGAGAGAAGAGGGCTTAAAAAAATAAAGCTCAAAGCGGAGGGGATTTGTGTGTGTGTGTGTGTGTGTGTGTGTGTATATGAGGTGAAGAACGGCGAAGCATGCGAGGCGCTGATGCCATGCTTCCACGCCGCTCGTAATCAGCAGAACAAATTGCCCAAATCAATCATGGCTGCCCCTGCCTGAGCAACGCCAGAGAGAACGGGAAGAACACTTGTATGATTATCGTGAAAGATAGCCGTAATTGTCGCCTTAATGCTGCCAGACCGGTGACTGACACAGCCCGGTTAAAATTGCATGAAAAGGACAGCAGACAGTGGCGACATGCTCCTGCCCCACTCCCATTCCCTCTGCCTCCCCTCATAACAGTACTTTCACAGGCAGCACACATCGATTCAGATGTGACGGCGGCTATAAAATAGAGGCAAATGGGTGAGGTTTGGCCGATAAGACGAGGAGAAAGGGGGCTGGGGGCAGCGAGAGAGATCTGACTTTTAATCTGCAGAGAAGACAAACATCAGAGAGGGTGATTTTCCAGCCCACTGCCGTGACGGACGTAACGAGGGAAAGAAAGAGAGCGATAAAAGGAGGGACAGAGCTATTTGACTATCAGATTCTAGTGAACTGTAAAATGTAATGAATTGGTCCGACTTTCACTGGCATATGAAAGAGTTTACAGTAGCTGGAGCTTAGCGTGCCATTAACTTTCACATGAGCATTTGCTAGTCATTATTTTTAGTGTCATATGAATGGTATTACCTTGTTTAAATGTAACATACGGAGGGCCGCTAGTGTTTTTTCTGAGCAACACATGAGGCCTAAACCAATGTTGCACTGAAGCCTGAGGAAGATAACTCAATACCTGAACAAAAAAACAACAACAATTTCCATGGTCCAATACTACGGCAGGTAAGTGATAAAATACATTTTTTGTAATTTGAGTGAAACAACCCTTTAATACATTTAAACCAAGGTCTGACATCCACTGAGAAGCTTCACAACAGATCATAATAAGTTTTTATATATATATATATATATATATATACTAGAGTGTGTGGACTAAATTCAACCTTGAGCCACTAGATGTCTCAAAGAAATATAAAGATTAAAACCGCTTTTCTTTTTGAGACAGCCGTGGCGCACGTCAATACATCGGACAGTACAATGAGATGGCGGATATTCTTGCATGGGGGATGTGTCATTTCACTCCTAATGAGTGGAAGCCCTCCTCAGAAGAAAAAAGATACTGCGTATCGATCAGCCTAACGCACTGCCTGATTTCATTGGTAACACTTTAGCTGAATGAAAAATTGATCGCCAGTGCCCCGTCATTGTTGGCTGAGAAAAATATTTACAGGCTTTAGTGGATTTGTAACAACTGTTGTCTTACAGCTTAAAAAACCTGTCACAGGTGCTTGTACAGCATGTGCTTCAATCGTCTGGATTTGAGGCCAAATGTCATCAAATCCAACCTCGACAGATGTGCCGTTCCATGTTTCGCTTCTGTTTGGCCATAAATCCTTCAAAACAGATAAATGGCAGAAGGCTGCGGAAGGCCAAAGGTGGCCTCATATCTTCAGATCATATTATGGCTTGTGTGGCACTGAACTCTGGTTTTTATTGGAAGGCTTAGGGACCTTCAACATGGCAGAAACGCAACTCTGCGCTCTAATTTGTGGCCTGAGCACTTTCAAGTCATGACCTGGAGCACCCATGGGAGCCGAACAGAATCCCTCCTTTCACAATCAGTCAGACTAACACCGCAGGGACAAATACAGAGCAGATTTCAACTGAGGGATGGATGGAGAAAGAGATGGAGAGGCAAAGGGGAGAAAGAAGCCCTTTATCTTTATGAACAAGTCAGAAGGCAATGATTGGTACAACCGTGCTTGTCGGCCTCGGGTAGTTTCGCGACTGTCTCCCCGCTCAACTCCAGAGAGAAATAAACTGATGCAAGACCGGATTGAGATTGACTGAGTTGAAGGAGAGAAAGGGTGAGATATAGCTCAAGAGGGAGATACCAACCGATAGAGACTGAAGTTGGGGTGTTTGGGGGGGGGAGGAAATAAAAGAAGAGGTGGAAGAATAAAATAAACAGAAAGAAGGTGAAGGAAGTCAGGAAAAGCAGCAATAGAGACACTGCACATGGGCCCTAAAATATATGGTCGACTGATCTGAAAACCAAACTTCATTCAAAATGATGGCGAAGAAGTCGAGCAAATGAACCTCACTTGTAAACAGGCAGGGTACGGCTAATATCAGAGTCAGAGTGTTGAGTCAAGTGTCGTCAAATTCATAACCAAGGATTACTGAGGTAGCACTTCCACTTGTATATTTTTGTTGTATATATTTCCACTGTGTACTTTTTTTCCCTGCCACCTGCCAATATGATCATTTGCATATGAGGGTGGTGATTCATGAAAGCACTGCTGCAGAAAGAAAAAAATTTGCACCTGTTCATCTGCTTATTTAAGGCAGATGGCACAATATCACTATTCCCAAAGTAAACATTAAATATGAAAAAATATGAAAAAATATGAAAAAATATTGTGTTGATTCTCAATGCATCAACAACATTAAGACAGGAGTTTAAAAAAAGGAAATAGGAGAAGTGGTGTTAGATGAGAAAGAGACAAGCATTTGTAAGCTATTCTCATAGCTAAAACTACAAACAAAGTGGAGGCACTTTTTTGTTATATCATTTGAAGAGACAGCCTAGCCGTTTCCTCCTGCTTCCAGCCTTTATGCTAAGCTAGGCTAATCATCTCCCAGGTCCAGCTCCATACTCGACGCAAAGGCATGAAGATGGTATTGATCTTCTCATCTACTTCTCAGAAAGAAAGCGAATAGTCTTATAAGTATTTGTTGTTTCAATTTGTGAAAATCAGAAAGGGTTTGAATTGTAACGCTAGCTAACTGCAAATGCTGCAGCGGATGCTCATTTACTGTATCTTTGTGAATCTCAGTAACATAAAGTGACATAACATTCATCTCTCTCATTATAAAGTACCGATTGACAGGAGACAAAAACCCAGAGGAGGAAGAATAGGGTGATATCCAGGTAATCATAGGGTAGAGAAAGTGCAGAGAAGGGGCATTTTGACTTACAGGGGCAGTTGGCGCCCTCTGGAGTGCTGGACGGTGTCTTGCCGTCGGGGCAGCAGCCGAAATCCGTGTTTTCACAGGATGACCTGTCCTCAGCTGTGGGTATAGTGGTGCTTGCCAGCGTGGGACCTGGGGATGATACACAGGGGTTCATAATAATTCATCAGGAAATTCATAAATTCAAGCCAGATTATCCCAGAGACCCAGAGGAGAGAGGGTGGGTAGTGTTTCTAAGGTAAAAACCGACAAAACATTTATTTATTACAACTTGCTCTTGCTTCTGCAGATGGTTGAGCATTTTCAGTCTGCTGACCTGTGATTGTACGCTAATAGAGGCATCTGTCAGGAGTGATTATATGGCATTTTCATGGGAATTGGTTTTACACCTGGAACTCATTTTGTCAGGCAGAGAACACATAATGGGCACTGTTGCCAGTCATGTCACACACAGAGCACTTTAAATGATGAGGGGATGTGATAACTGCTCACTGCTGATTGGCTAACAGTTACATTCAAGGCTTGCCTGGAAAAAACATACAGTTGTGTTTGCGATACGGTGCCTGTATATCTTGGAACATAAAAGACATAAAAGTGGCTGGACTTTCTCTCTCTGAAGGATGAGAGTGTGCAACAGCAGGGAAGGTCCGTCCTCTGTAATGATGGTGTTGGTGGAGGGGGGTGTCTTTGTCGAAGCGGCGCAGTTTATGGCCGCACAGAGATTAGAAGGCTAAACAAGTCGTAAAAACGTCAGAGGAGAGGGGACGTCCTGCTCAAGGACTCACGGTCAAAGGATGCGAGAGGAGGGGAGAGGAGGCTGGGGTTTATAGGGCATCTGTTGGCGTGTGGTCTGCAGATTTACAGATGCTGGGATGAAAGGAGAGGGCTGTGTGTGTGTGTGTGTGTGTGTGTGTGTGTGTGTGTGTGTGTGGGTGGGGGGTGGGCACAACAGCAAGGGGATGCTGCATGACTCCAGTGGGAGCCATGAGAGCTGCCAAATAAACACAAACAACACACACACACACACACACACACACACACACACACACACACACACACACACACACACACACACACACACACACACACACACACAGCCACAGATAAGAGCAGATTTCAACCGAGCACAGGTAAAAAAAAATGTACAAAGGCACACATCTGGCCTGCTTACATTTATATACTCAGACAGTGATATGTGCACTCGGAATTGGACAAACTCAGTGACATGAGAAGAGGGAGATAAGACACACACACACACACACACACACACACACACACACACACACACACACACACACACACACACACACACACACACACACACACACACACAAACACACACAATTATGAAGAAACACATGAGTGTGGATACATTTAATATCCATGTCAAAATCTGCACTGTACAATCTCCTAATCTGTTAACATCCAGGCATGCTTGGGTACACATCCATTCACACACAAACACACACAGCCACAAGACACCAGGTCTCCTTGGCAGATGGACTACATGCCTCTCGCTCCACCGAGCACTATGGTCAGCCTCTGACAGGAAAATAAATCTAAGAGGAGGGGAGGAGGAGCGAGAGGGGATGAGGAGGAAGAGCTGAGGAAGAGCACATTGGGGCCACGCTGTACCATCAATGGTATGTAGTCTGTTACTGCAAGCTGTCAGGCGAGGTGGACGGATGGATGGAAAATAACAACAGAAAAAAGAAGAAGCCCTGATTGAAAAGTCTCAGCCATCCCTTGTTGTCGACGCAGAGGCCCAGAAACCTCGGCCTGCTGTTACGGTCAGGAGGGCATGTCGAGAAAGATTTCAGACTGGTCATGTGACAAGGCACGCAGCCTCCACACACACTCACACCTCAAACTCCCAGTCACATCAGCATGTCAAGTCAGGCTCCAGAGATCCCCAGATGCGGGCCAGCAGTTTCATCTGGCCTGCCGAGAGTATATTTTACAGAGCCTGGGTTTGTTTTGCTAGCTGTTGAGAGCGCGCGCGAGGGTGGAATGGGAGAAAAGAGCATGGGTGATGTAGCAACGGTGAACCATGCAGATACATTCCTTTCTGTTTGAAATAGAGATATACATCTTATGCAAGTGGAAATGACACTAACAGCATATGTTTACAAAAATGTCTGTTCCCTGCCTGCCTGGCTTTGGCATTTGTCTCCTCAAAAACAATTTGCATAGAGATACAGAAGCCTGTGCTGATGTTAATGTACATTTTCAATAAAACAGATGATGGTAGGAATGTGTTATGATGTCAGCTAAGAAGAGACTATGACTCTGTTCAACCCCCTTCTTGAAAAACAAAAAGCCCCTCCCAGACATCCCTCAAAGCATTATGGGTTATGAAGTGAAAGAGCAGTGATTTACCGACAGGCTCCTCTGTCCCACTGGCCTCCGTTGGGATGCCGCTACCCGCTTCCTCTTCCTGCTCCTCCTCTTCTTCGGTCTGGTCGTCCCCACTCGGCTCCCCGCTTCCCGAACCGTCGAAGGAGGACGCAGCGGCGGAGGGAGCAGGGCCGCTATGGGAGGAGGAGGAGGTGGTGGTGGCAGTGGTGGACTTCGGCGGCTGAGGCTGGATGTGGATGTGGTGGTTGCGGTTTGCTTGGTTGTGGATGAGGGTGGAAAAAGGGGTGGTGGCCGGGGGCCGCTCGGTGCTCTCGGTCTCTTCTGTCTGTAGAGGCGGGATGGCCCACACCATGTCAGGGAGGAAAGGGGCGGGGGTGGTGATGGTGGCGGCAGCGGTTGGGCTGTGGGTGGTGGCTGAGGGGTTTGGGGTGGGCCGGTCGGCCGGCTCAGAGATGGTTTCTGGTGGAGGGAAGGGGAGGAAGCAAGGAATGGATGAATGACTGAGCAAAGATGAAAATGTTTGATTACGCTTCACCTAACTCCATTACAACCTCGGAAATCACACCAAAGGAAATAAAAACATCATTAGCCAATAAAGCATAACAAAGCCACTTAATGATTATTACAACCTACTCTTGACAATAACTTTTTACCTCTGCATCTACTGATGATTATTATGTTCTTTTTAATCTTCTAACCCTTCTCCCTGATGCTCAACAATGTCATTATGAAATTGCATTAAAAAAGAACACACACACACACACACACACACACACACACACACACACGCACAGCCTCCCATTTTTTAAAAGAAACCTCTGATTAAAAACCCTGCAATGGATGAGATGTCAGGAATCTTTATCTGACAAACCTTACTGTAAGTAATGAAAGTGCATCCATATGCAGAGTGAATATGGAATATGCCAACAAATGACACCCACAGTTATATGCACTGCAGTGTGTTTCGCCTGCAGATGAGTTATGTTGCCCAGACAGGGTTAAACTACTCCAGTTGGTGTCAATGCATAGTGCGTGGTGTGTTTGTGCTTGCGTGTGCACACATATGGCATGTGTTTCTGTGCACAGTATGCATTTGCGTGTGTTGCATGCATGCTGTGCCAATGCCTATGAATTGTACATCCATATTCAAATGCTGCCCTCCAGTAGCAAAGCTTTAATCACCAACAGCCAGTGCCTCCGGTGATGAATGATTGATAGAAATGGGGCAAAAAAAGCCGGCTTTAACTCTGGCTTCAAAGACGGCACACTGCTGCTTGCAGAGAGCATGAGCATCCGTCAATGCCACCACAAACACACTGCTGTCAACAGACATGCACAAAAACACACACACACACACACACACAAACACACACACACACGGCAAAAAAACACTCCAAATGAGGGAGTGACAAGAGGCTCTCTGCACAGAGACCATCATTACCAATGCACAAAGCGCTAGTGCAAAAGGACAAACTGTCTGCGATAAAGGAACGATAAATAGGACAAAAACTCCTGAGGGGGAGAAGTGAGTTGGCAGGGAGATGCTACGTAAGTGTGCACTTCAAATTTAGCCGAGGCAAGCAGGCGTGACAATACTGTCGTTCTTCCTTTACTTCTTTACGTCCCACGAGTATAGATGTGTGGGTGAAATGAACAGAAGATTTTAAAAAATCCTATACCGTAGATTTGCGCCTCATTAGGATTCGCCTAACATTATGGGTAGGAATTAATTACACTGCTATAATCGGCTATTTGATCGGCAATTATTCACCGAGGTGTGAAATGTGATACCTACTGAGACGGCAAAAAAAGACTGGGAGACGAAAGGGGTGTCAGCTTAAAGCTCAACAGATATTTGTATAGAGAGAGATTTGGAGTGGGGTGCATCGAGCAGTGATGCTATCACCGCGAATGGCATGCCTTGCCTTTCCTCTTGGCTACACCTGTCAGTCAGGTGCCAAGCTTAGCGTCAGGCGGCTTGCTCCCTTGGAAGTACCTAATGTGTGTTTGGGTGTGTGCATATCTTGAGAAGCTAGCTCCGTGACATGGGATAAGAAAAGAAAAGAACACACGGCTGAAAGAGGAAAGAGGGACTGGCAGCACAGTCTGTTCAGCTGATGCTTCTCTTAATCAGGTTTAACAGTCCATTTTCAGTTTTGTGGGCTTTTTTTTTTACTCTCTGTGGAGCAACGGACAGTTGTGTCACAGGATGGAGAAGGAAAAAAATAAATCATTGTCATCTTGGCTTGTCTCAGCTGTGTAGTTATTGTTGAAAGGTGGTTATTAAGCTTGTTTGTGTTGTCAGCTGGGCTCAGTGAGGAGGAGTTGGAAGAGAAATCTGGACACAGGAGAGTGGAGGGGCAAGACAAAGGAACCAGAGAGCCAAGAAGAAAATGATAGGGATAAAAGCCTAAAGAAAATTGTTAAAATCAGAAAGAAAAAAACAGGTTAACACAGCTAGCAATGGTAAAGTATGGGAATGCAAACAGTAGAAACAGAATGAGGGGTTGTGTAATGAGAGAAAAATCGCAGGACATGGAGGAGAGATGGTGAAGGCAACAGACCTTAACATGCAGGCTGAGGGCTGCCGGTGCCATATGCTGGCATTCGTTGCCAATTTGCCGCAAAACTACAGGTGATAACACCATATGGGGGAGGCAGGCCATTGCCAACTTGGTGGCCATTTTCCCCCGGTGCCTGAATTTGCTCATCGGTCCAAATGCCCGCCCTCCCTCTGGTGCATGGTACAGTAGCTCTTGCATTTTGTTGCTGGGTTTCTCAGATATTGCTTAATCTTTTGCTGAGACACAGCAAAAGAAGCGAGAAAAACTCCTCCCTATGTGGCTGCGCTGCCTTTTGAGCTCGGAGACTTGCTGGGTAACATCACAGTACGCTGCAAGCTCTCTGTCACAAGCAGAAACGATTTTAAAGAGCTTCTTCTGCAGGATTGTGAATTTTCCTTTAGCCAGCCCATTAGTGTCCGACTGTGCAGCAGTAGTCACGCTCTGTGGTGTAATAAAAAGTTGCGACGGATTAATGGTGTAAAAAAGGGATCAATATTAACTAATTTACTGTATATAGGCCCTTGGCATTGCTCTCCTGTCAAGCCACATGGCAGCTCGGTGAGCATTAGCATGCCACAGCGCTTAGGCCGGGTGTCTGGAAGCACTGCATGTAAACAGCGGGAGGGAGGGCAGGCAGGGCTGCGCTGTGGTGAGGGGTGGAGGCAGAGCAAATGCTAATTCGCACCCAGCCACACGTGAAATGAGCTCGAGATCTAACCCCCAAGCCGACAGCGGCGGCGGAGCAGCTACCCGTAGTGTGACTGCATCCGGGGGAAGAAATTAAAAGATCCACTGTGGCTGTCGGTGGGCCCGAGCGCTCGCCTGTCTGTTCCTCCCCTGAGGGTTTAACAGGGAAAGAGTCCGCTGTGAGGCGTCTTCTTGCCTTCTGTGTGCAGCAATGCTAGGTGAGGGATTACACACAACCCACATCTCTATTGCCAGGCAACAGAGGAATGTGAAACCAGACTGGATTTTGGCTCCGCTAACCCACGGCACTGAATTTGTAAGTACCAGATGTTCGGGGACTTATCAAAGCCTTGTCGATCTCTTGCCGAGCATATTTGGATTCTTTATCTGTGTACCTGCAACTGCAATTCAACGCAGACCATGTCAACAGCCTTGCCTCCTATGGCTATGACCTAGTTTGGGTCTGACAAAGAGTGCTCAAGGGAGATGATGGTAAATCTGTGCCCACTGAGCAAAGACGTGAATGAACATTTTTCCACCCAAACATGCGAGACACCTGGCAGTGGCTCATGGCCAGAACCACACAGCTGGCACTCCTCTTCCCCACTGAGCTTGCCGGCGGCGTCTCTAGAACCCTGTTGTGACGCAAGCTGGCAGTCAGTACGACAACTTCACTGTACATGAAAACCATGGCCTTGGCGCGTGTCCCAGCACCTATTACACCGATCCAAACAATGTCCATCAGCATCTGGACCAAGGGGCAAGAGTTGTACCTTTTACTCAGCACACATGTTCTCTACATCCGCCGTCATACTGAAGCAGCGTTGTGTTGCTGGCAGCGTAAGGCTGCGCAGAGATTGACGCATTTCCCAACAGAGGGGGTGGGGGGGGAAGAGAGAGCCAAATCCCAACAGAGGGGTGAGAAAGCAAAAAGGAGGTGTCATTGCTGTCATGTGGGATTGCAAGACTCAGACTCCAGTCAAACTACAGATCCGTTGGTTTTAAAACGCTTTAACATCTCTCTCGTTCTTATTTTAACTTGTCTCCAGAGTCGCGTATGATTCTGCTCTCACCTGCCAGCTCACAAGCAGCGCTTACTTTACTGTACTCTATGTTCTCAGTGAAATGAACTAAATATTTGCTCTAAGGCAATCTTAATCAATAAGCTTCAGAAAGTGCAGTATTACAAACAATGGGAATTCTCAGAAGAGAACTTAAATGCAGACAACTACTTATATGTGACTATGATATTATCCATGAATCAGAAATGTGTCTTTTGAAATAAAATATTTGGAACTTGTGTAATAGCTGTAATTGTAATAAGTGTAATTTCTACCACTGCTACAGTATTATGTGCAGGTACTTTCTTGAAGACTTCAAGACAAAAAATTCAAGGTAAATGTGCATACACATTGCTGTGACTTTACTTTCTGACACAGAGATAGATTCGGAGGAGAAACAGCAGAAGGAAGATAATTCGGGGCCCATGGCACAGCTCATTATCTTTTGATCGGGGCCTGACAACAGTTGGCCAATCATGCGACGCGTGATGCATGGAGGCTACGACGGGGCTCACCTGTGCACTGTCCAAAGTGTTGCACTGTGATGTCCTTGTCCTGCCTACAGGCTATGGTCCTCAGCTGGCACTGGTCAGCATAGGTCACCCCATCTGAGCCACACACCTGCTCCACAGTGACAGAGACGGAGAGAGGGGAGATGGGAACACATGTTAACTCCCTGTAGGCCACTGAAACAACGTATTTCTGTTGCAAACTTGGAGTTTAAACTATGTATTTCTTAAGTGCAGACAGTTTAAGAGACCCACCTTGGTTTTGTTTTTCTCATCGCAGTCAGGTGAAGGGCACTCGCAGTGGGCTTGGTCGTTCACCTCAATGCAAGTAGCTCCAAAACTGCACACTAACTCTTCACATGAAGTTGGGGCCTCAGGACCTGCAGGACAAATGGGTTTGTGTTGTGACACCTTCCGTACAGTCCCATAATCAGTACAGTTTATAGCTGCTAGTGGCAACTGTGTGAAAAGCAATTGTGGAGCTAAATTAGATACAACAAGATACATTTGCATGCATTGAATTGAATGCTAAACTTTCACAATTGCATAACTTTTGCTTACGTTTAATAAGTAAGCAGAAATTCTGCCTGTTAAACAGCCATGAAATTGGCTTCTCAAAATTTGAATTCATTCATATTATACACTGTATATTAATAGTACAGTAATAGTACAGCTGTTGTTGCTTCATAGTTAACGCCACTTTTTCTGTATGTTGTCATTGTGTTAGCATGGATATCGGTGGTTATATTTCAAAATCAGCAGTCATTTCATTGTATGCCTCCAATGACAAAGTGTCCAATGTCTTATTCTTCATCTTGCTAACACAAGATCTTTCTACAGGACAGTGTCAGCACTAGTGTTAGTAACTCGGGTGCCACAGAGCTGGCCTTGCATAGAGCCAAAACCCATGGCCCCTCTCACCCCACTCTGGTTGATTTTAAAATGTGCGTAGGAGTTAGGTACAGGCTGCGAGACAATGTTTCATTACTCTGTAAGTTTGTCTCCTCTAAGTGACTGACCTGTTTTAAGTCTATTCAAAACCACAGAAATGCAGCTGTAATATAATCACAAAATTGTCTAGTAACCTGTGAGTCACACTGTGTGAATTATTCATGGTTTCGTAGACCACAGCATTTTGCTTAAGCTGCCTTACTGAGAGTTGTGTAAAGGTGTGCACTCAGGATATTTTGGCTCTTTTTCCCTACAGATCCCTCCCAGAGCTCTCCAAAGGAGCGTTTGAAGCCTTGAAGTTGCCGCAGCAAGAGTTGCAGCCGGGGAGCCCACCATCCACCTGCCAGGCTGGGAGTGTGGGGTCTTTGCATTGTTGCAACATCACAGAGGCTTAAGAGTACCCCCCATCCCTTGGCTCCTGCTTTCATGTGCTACCACTTCTCAGTACCATCTCTTTTTATCTAGCAGTGTGTGGGGGCAGAGCGCCCCACCACTGTGCCGGGACTGCTGGCTTCATTAAGCGTTTGACTTGCAGTCGATATCTGATGGTGCATCTTAATCAAGAAGCTGCAGGCCCTCGCAGCAGGACCTAACCTTTCCTTCAACCGTCTTTTTAGCTTGTGCAATCCCTGGGGCTGTTTTTATTATTAATGGAAGTAATTAATAGTGCTTACGCAGAAGTATAAACATACAAGTATTGTGAATCGTCCAAAATGGAGTAGAAAAGAAAATATCAATGGGCGATGTGCCACACTCAAGTATTCTCCAAATCACTATCGATTATCACCGTGCAGGCACTCCCTCCCTGTGCCAATAAACCAGATGGATGTGAAAAGCAGACAGAGAAAGAAGCGGCTGCTACGGGGGCTCATCCACGGATCAGACGAGTGACGGACAAACACTTTTCGAGAAACCATTCGAGAAAAGACGCAAAGAGAAAAACCTGTGTGTGTGTGTGTGTTTGTGTGGTTCGTTAACGCTCCACCGGTTGCCTTGCTACTCTCTCTTATTACCTTTGTCGCAGCCGTTCATGCCCATCTTGCTTCCATCTGGACACACGTTGCACTTCATGCCCTTCACTCCCGTCTTGCAGGAACACAGGCCCGACATCTGCTCGCAGTCGTCCCGGACCGAGCCTGTGGCGTCGCAGTTACACGCTGCCATGGAGATGTAGAGGGGGAAAAAAAGGAAAAGAAAGACTGATGAGAAAACAATTGTCAATTAGGGACAAGAGGGATATGAATAGCTTGGTTTATAAAGTGTACAATGTGTGTTTAGGGCAACCTTAGCCTCTGAACTTTGCTTCAGATACATCTTGGTCATAGAGTCAAGGGTTGGCAATAGTTCACCCAGCCTTAGGGGCCATATAGGGTTGAGGAGGAGTAACAGAAACTCACGAAAACAACCCCAGGGAAGGACACCAATCCCATCATGTTCCTAGAATCAACGATGTGTGTTTTTTTTCTCTCCTCTCCTGCTAAATGTGGTATTGGTGTGCAGTGTGCTGTCTGCTTGCTGTGGGTAAACCTTGTTAAGGTCAGGCCACGGGTGAGGCGCCTGCAGGCTTCCTGCTGTTGACTGAAAATGCTCTGTGGCGCTAGGAGCGTATGTTCTATGATATCTCAGCGGCAGGACACGAGCTGGTCACCATATTGCATTACACCAAGACCAACAAGGGGTCCTGATCCCTGTTCTTCACTTGAATACAAATGAAAACAGTTCATTCAATACAGCTTTGACAGGACCAAAGGACACGGGACGATTTCTTCTACAAAACCTGCCATCAAATAGTGTAGCTGTATATTAAAACGTAGATAGTTCATCTAGTAGGTTATTTACTTTTTACGGTCTACGCTCAATTCAAGGATATTAAATATAGATGAGGTTTTACTTGTCCAGGTTTTGAGATGTCTGCCTCAAAGGGTTTTCGGCACAATCTAAATACTATGAGTGAAATTTTTGTTTCCCTGTTACTCTGAATACCCAGAGATCTACTGATTATCTAGAGAGTAACTAGGACATTGTTTCACGACAGACACAGTGCTGTTGAATTTTTCAAATGTTATTTTTCAACGATTTGATGACCAACTCAATTAAACAAAATGAATTCTAGTCACGTCCAATAGAACCACATTCTTCAATCTTAACACTGTTACATTCCGCCTGAAACTCTTCTGTATGAACATCCATTACATGTAAGTTTGTCCAAGGAAGAGGGATCTTTCCTCTGTTGTTCTACCTGAGGGCCATCTCTTTTCCCCCTTTCAAGTTTTTTTTGTGTGGATTGTAAAAGCCCTCTGAAGTGTGATTTCAGATTTTGGGCTATGCAAATAATAAGAATTGATTAACAGCAGAAATGTCAGCGACCGACATCTCCTTACCAAATTAAACCACAGTCCTCTGCATGGCTAGATACCACTTGAGGTGAATGGGAATACAATTTATTTATTTATTTATTTTAATTTGTGTAAACTGAACCTTTATGGAAATAAGGTGTAAGGATGCCATAAGCATTTTTTGGGAAGTAACAAAAAGCATATACACGTACAGTGTCAAGCACTGCAACACATTACTGCTCTCACTGTTGAAGCCACGTGTAATGGTACAGTACGTGTGCTCACTCAGTGCAGATACAAAGAAGCGATTTCTTACGTGTGCAGCCACTCATGTTCTCTGTCACAATGCCACGGAAGTTCCAGAAACCCGGCTCGCAGCGGTCACACTTCTGTCCCCCGACACCCGGCTTACAGGAGCACTGGCCGGAGGCTGGATCACACGTCCCCTTGTAGGAGCCGTAGACATTACACTGACAGGTGCCTGAGGAGAACAGAACAACATGGGTGTCACTTTTAACTTCTACTGCAATACATATCGCTGGTTTATACTTTTGTAACTTTGAAAGATCATCACATAACTTACAACAGCTGAATACTGCTTACTTTGATGGATATTCTGCAAGATTTATGCTTGGCTCAAATGTTGAGTAAGATCTATTTCACTAATAGAAAGGTGGATAAAGTGTGCTTAGGTGAGTTTCCTCTTTAATAAATCTCTGTATATCCTTATTTCTAAGTCTGCATTTTCTCCATCCATACTGTATCCCCTAGCTAACGGCTTGCTGCAGCATTTTCTCCCCCATCTGTGTGTGCTATCATTCGTCAAGATCATCAGATGGAGAGATTTTTCTGTTGATATGGTGCAACATTATCATAATTATTCCTTGGATTAAGATGAAACGTTTTTAGCTCTGCAACTTTGGTAACGTAATTGCAGTCAAGGACAATAAGTCCCACATGCTGAAATAGCCTGATAGTATCTACAGCTTTTTTTGTGGGCACACAACAAACGCAGGACACATTGAAGTTTAAGGGTCAACAGGGACGTAGAGGAGGACTTACTGGGACATCCTGCCAGTCCGACTCCTAAGGCGGCCGTCACGTTGTCGTGGCAGCAGCCGTACACAGACAGGCTGCAGTGCTGGGGTGCCGTCAGCTCAGGCAGAGATGTGGCTGAAATCGCTGATGAGGTAGGAACAAAAAGGAAGGGGAGATGGGAGATGGCACAAGGAGAGAAAGTAGAACACCAACGTTTGAGTGATTATGGTGAGAAGGGGTTTGTTGGGGGAATAAGACAACACAATCTCAGAACAACATGTAACTTTTTGCCAACAATGGGATTGGCTCGAGGGGCAGAGGTGGAGAGGCTGGCAGCCGCCTTCAAGATAACAATTCTATTTGCTACTTTCTCCACAATGGCTCAAAATCAGGGAGGAAATGATGCTATTACCTCCAGAGAAAACAAACAATGGCATTGCTGGTGAATGCGCGGCAGCTGACATTTACCACCTACTAGGAGGCATGTTCTCTTCATTTGTTCTTGTCTAATATTACGGAATTGCACAGCCGCCCTACAACCTTCCAAACAGGAAAAAAAATGCCTGCTGCATAATGTGAAGGGATGAGCAAAGCAGTTTCTTCCAGTGCACACAGTGTGCGGAGAGCGCCTTTGTCTAAGGATGCACCAGCCTTCGAACTAGTGTGACAGCTCTGAACAAAGAACTACATTCAACAAAATAAAAACAAATGTGTTCCCGAAACCTGGCACTGGACTAGAGCAACAAAACATACAGTGGGAGGAAAAGGAGGTTTGTTTAATGGCCATGTCAGAAATACCATTGTTTAAATTCACTCCAGGCTTTGGAGTGAAAAGTAAAGTTGTAGAGATAGAAAGCAGAAATTGTCCCCTCCCTTTTTCTTTTTCTCCCGTCTCTCTATATTCCCCTCCCAATCTCTTTTTCTTGTGTTGCTCATTTAGAGTTTGGAGGCTGGAGACACACAGGAGCCATAAATCACACTGTTACTGGTGTGGATATGAGCCTCAGCCTAATGGTGATGACTCGGCTCGCTCTTTTTCCAGTGCTTTCCCACTCCAGCGATGGGCTTTGGACACAGTTCATTTAACTTGCCACTTTCCAGCGCTCCATTCAGCTATCTGTACTGAGCCTATTAGGGCAAGGAGAACCTTTAATTGCATATGTTCTTCCACCCTTCAAGGGTTTTTCTTCTTCAGTGGCCATTGTCCGGCACAATGCAGCTCACTGTGACGTGCAATATTATCCTCACATTTTCAAGGTCCGCTGCAGTGATTATAGCTGGCCTTTTATATTCCTGTAAGGGCACATCTGCACGTGTTTGCTTGTCTAGTAAACCAATAAGAATTTCTTTGGATTTTACTAAATTCCCTGACCCAGATTTGAGTTTGCAGGCAGCTACAAAGGATGGTTTCAAACGCTACTGTATGAGAGGTAAACTACAAATGAGGATGCAGCAGATGCCACTGTTGACACACTTTCATGCTCAGCTAGTGAGAGCTAGAATGTTTAGATAAGTTTCTGTAGTTGAGGTCAAATGAAGTTTCTCCTTTACACAGCTAATGGGGAGGGCAGTGAAATTCCCCAAGATCTAAGTTTTTCCACATGCCAATAGGAGAGGAGAGCCCAGAGCTCTCGTACCCATAGAGGGCTCTTCAAAAAAGGATTGATTATCCATGGATGGTAGAGGAGCGTGACAGTCAGTGCCCAAGGAGGCCAGCTTAGGAAGGAGAAGAATCTTTCGGGGATATGTGTGAAAACACTGGCAGCTCCCTCTTTCAACTCTCTCCATCCTCCTCTATGTTAGACCCACGGGGGAATCAAACAGGCTGGAATGATCACATGAAATCCCTTAAGTGCCTTTTGCTCTGCTCCCTGGCCTGTGCTAACAGCAAAGCAAAAGCTCTTCATTTAACATAGCCATGGAGAGGAAGGCTAACCTTTGCTACTTAGCCACTGATCTGACAACTATCCTGGCTGATAAATGCTAGTCATTTCCATGCAAATAGAGGGTTCTTATATTAAAGTAAGTAAGGTAAAGTGGTATCTGGAGGGTTAAGAAGGAAGCTTGTGAGCACAAGTTTAATGGTTTAAATTGTTAGAACGTCTAGGCAGGAAAAGTGAATCATTATTGCTATCAGCTCCATCCATGCATGTGCCCGTGAGAAATAATCTTATCTCTGTACACTAGCCAGCCACAAAGGACCGGTCAGTTTCCAGATATGAACGAGAGCGAGTGTTGAGTCAACTTTCCCTGAGCAAATTACACAAACATACACCTTGTATTTAAGCTTGACCTTCTTCACTGCATTTGCTTATGGCTTTAGTGGTCACACTGCAAAGAGACAAACCGCAGTGCTGTCAGAATTATATTGCAACTACAGACTATTACTACCCCATGAATGGATGAAATGAGAAGAGAAATGGGATGTCAATGACCATGAGTCTTGGTGAGGGTGCTTCTGCGCACTGTTATGCCATTAACTCTGAGTGGTGTAATATACCGACCTGCACAGGGTCCCTGATTCTGAATCAGCAAGTGCTCTTGTTTCTCACATCTGGCCTTCTTCAGCTGGCACTCGTTGCTGTAGTTTTTTCCATCTGAGCCACAAACCTACGAAAGAATAACATAAAGTTGAGTATTAGACAAAGTCTGGTCGCGGTCTTCTGTGTTGTCGACACAGTTGACATCACGTGACCGAAGTATGGAACTTCAGCTATGAACCAAAACAACCACCTGTTATCATGTGACCGAATTTCCATACTTAGGTCATGTGATGACAACTGAGCCATATACATTACAATGGAGCAAACTGCCACTGATGAAGACCATGAGAGCTCTGGGAAAAACGAGTAAGTGGTCCCTTAGTTATTTTTTTTTTTGTCAAATACCCTACATTGTTATTTCAGAACAAGTTACCCCACTCAGAGCTGCTATCAGTTGACATGACATGTTTTAGGACCATAAAAAACTAAACAAAAAACATTTTATTCAATTTTAAAGCTATAGTGTATAGTTTCTGTCGTCCCCATGAGGAATTATAAGTAATGACAACAGCACTGAGAGTTGATACAAAGCTAATTAAGACTATCAGCTCCACAAAACTCTCTCTGTATTTCTCAGTATGGCTGCGTTCAGAAACTGGTGTCGTCCGGCGACTTTTTTTCCTTGGCCACTAGCAACTGCGTGGAGGAGGGGTGGGGGTGGTGTGCGATCACGGAAGGCTTGTATTATGTGGATGCGCCGACAGTTTTGTTGTCATTACTTAGAATTCCTTATGGGGGAGACAGAAACTACGCACTATGGCTTTAAGTTATAAGGAATGCTTTTGAACATAAATGATGTGCATTTATCCCTGATGAAGTGTGGAGATGCAGCTATCATGTGTCTGGTGTTTCAATTTGACTTGAGATTTTGACTCTGAGAACAAGGTTTCTGACAAGAATTGCATTAAATGTGTTTTAAGGGTTAAACCACGTGAGTGGCAGCAGTACCGGGTTGTGAGGCACACTTTGGCAGCTGAAGTCACAGACACAACGGTCGTCCTCTGCATCCTCGTCCCACGAGCCTCCAAACATGCGGCATCGGTCCTGTTCACAGCTCTCCACGCCTGAGCCTGAGCCTCCTGAGCCACAGTCTGCATAATAAACACACCGTAAACACACAGTATCATTAATAAAACATACAAACACGCAAGGGGGATGCCACTTCATCAGTTCATCAGGTAAAAAACAGTGTCCTACTTACATTTCTCTTTACGTTAAAGCTACATTTAAACTTTAGGAACATTACAAAGTGAGGATAATTTACATTTCCCTCGCGCTGGTGATGGGGAGAAGGAACCAAAGGCGCTGCTGGTAGTACAAGATAATGACCAACTGTAGTGAGAGAAGAGATTGACTAAATAAATTAGACACAACATCTCTGCACCACCAGTGAGGCATCCTTTTCATTTCAATTAAATCAGAGACAAAAAGGGGAGGGAATTATTAACTCTGGCCTCCAAGTGTGCAGAGAGAATTGGTGGCAAGGCCTGCTTTATGGGTGCCTGCTTCCTGATATGAGAATACAACTAATTGCAAAGTGTTCTGTAAAATCTAATTATCGCCTGAAACTTTTAAGAAAAATGTCCCGGCAACTTTATAACTGTGACCCTGGATGGCCTTTTATTTGTTTTAAAAGTGAACTTCTCTGGATCGAAGTAAGTTTGTTCCGGGTAAAAGAGGTAGCGAGGCCAAACGAAGTCCCAAAATCTCTATCCAGGATTTGTGTTGTTTCACAAAACCTTAGCACAAAGTAAGAAACTTTAATGCAAGGTAAGACACTTTTACACAAGGTAAGCAATCCATGAAAGGGGAAAACCTTTACTTGTGAAAAACAAATTTGGGGGCTGTTGCAGAGTGCAGGCAAAGAAAGAAAGGGGGAGGATCCTGCTTTTGAAGTTGCATATTTCACCTACAGTGGAACTCCTGAGGGAGAGTGGGTGAATGTGTGTAAAAGCAGGGAATGAAAGCATCAGCGCGAAAGATAGAGAATGGCAGACAGAGTGAGAGGCACCCTGTGGGCTGGCAGAAAGTTCATTTCAAAACACCTTTGTTATTAAAAAAAAAAAAGAAAAAAAAAAAAAAATTCAGTCCAACTAAAAGCTCCCAGTACGGATGAGAGACTCAAAAAACATCAGGTAATCAACTTGTTATTTCCTGTCTACTTTTAGGGCTCTGTATTGATGCGTCAACTCTAATGGTGAAATCAATGTCATAATGATGGAAGTACCACTTAGCATAACCCATCTTCTAAAGTAGATTACGGAGGAGGTCACAGTGCAGGGGAGGGGGAGGGGCAGACGAAGCCTGGGCTGTTCTTTGATATGCGTCATAAGCAATGGACTGTGACAGCTTTAAGTGGTCGATACAGTGGAGGGGCCTTCACTTCATTAGCAGTGGAAGCAGTGGAGCTGGAGCTTTGTGTAGAGGCCAGGTCCCCCACAAATACCAGGACTTGTTAAGGACTCGCTCTGTCTCCATTTTAAAGCAGCAGAACCTCCGACCCTAATGCCTTTGCTCGAATTTGCTGCTGTAGTTACTTATCGATTGGGAACCCACAGTCCCAGTTGAACACAACATTTCGTGACGGGCTAATGCCTTTCGATTGCCAGTGACATTATCGCAGGTATCTGAAGGTACTTCAGATGTCATCTGAAAACAAGCCAGTTGACTCCAGAACAGATCCGAAAAGGGAATCAAAAGAACTAGAAGCTACCCGTATGTGTGTACTGCACGCCAGCTCAGCTGGATCCAACAAAAAGGGAAATGCAGGAGTAGCCAATTCACATTCTGCTCAGGCCCCCCCTGACAGAGACGAGATAAATAAATAAAAGAGGTAAGACATTAGAATGGAATAAATAAAAGTGAAGGGGCGAAAGGGGGGGTCCTAATTAGCTCTTCCTCTTTGATGCGCCTGCCACCCGTGCTGCCTATGAACCTTTCAATTAATACATCCCCAGCTAAGATGGCTGCATCAGCTATTCTCTCTGCACTGCCCATCCGTTCCTTTTTACTCAATCATGTCAGAAACCGGAGTCTATTTAGTCAAGAGAGGTCTATTAAGAAGACAGAATTCAGCGGCGGTGAGAATAAAGAAAATGAATAGCATGAGAATAATGTCCAAGGAAGACAGAGAGGAAAAAACATTGCAAGGATTTGACAGCGAAAAATAAATGAAGAAGTGATGGGGGAGATGCCGTCGTCAAAGCCATCTAGAAGTGTTTGTTAAAAGGAAACAGAGGAAGAAGAAGAAGAGGATAAGGGTCAATAATAGAGGATAGAGAGGAGAAAATGTGTACTGAGATGCAGCCTGAAGACGTTAGGTCAACCAGATTAGTTGTGTCTACATCAGTGGCTCCAGGATATCATTGTGTTACCTCTTATAACATGACCTGTGCAAATGACAACTTGGACATCTATCATCTGAAACAAATCCTTCCTCACTGTGGTGTGTGTCACGGCAAAGATCGAAGATGACAATGGCCGTTGCCAAAGGCTGTGGAAGGATGTTCCTTTGTTTTCCCTCCATCCATCAGTCTGTCGTACGGCCTGCTCTTGACGGATGTGACAGCGTGTTAGTCCAAATAAAGTTTCCGCGAAATAGAGAGGGATGGAGCGTCACTCCCCGCGGGGGAGGAGGGATGGGGTGTTTGAAGATGGCAGAAGGAGTGAAGAAGTTTTGTTGCCTCAACAGAAGGTTACGAGCCCGGTGATGGATAGACCACGAAGGAAAAATCCGCTGATCTCACTCGATGAGCTCTTTTACCACCAAGCCACCCACTTTGCTTTTTTTTCCCCATGCCCTTTCATATCTTTTGGAGCTTTATTGATCTGATACATGCGTTGTAAGGAGCGGGGCGTGGACGGTGCATCGTTGTGTGATTCTGCACTCATAATCTTGTTTATTAAACGTCTATTCAATTAGAAAGGGTCTGGGCCCCCGTAGGTGATGCACTGCTCTCAGTTGCCACTTTGTCAGTGTCGAGAAAAGAAGCTGAGGCCAGGCCTACCCGAGTGTGAAATTAAACAGGTGATAAATTTCCCTGTATGGCCAACAGTGGGAACACTGTCATTTTTCATTACTGTTAAACAAAAGGAGGAAGAAAACAACTTCCATTTTTATGCTCTGTGGCCCCCTCCCCCCAGCAAGACTAATGAGGATGGTTTTTAAGTCAGGTCTACGTAAGAAAATAAGTCATATGTTCCCTTCCTCTCCAGGCTTATCTTAGATATGAAGTATGAAGTGGGGGGTTGTGCATACCTGTGATGTAGAGCTTTGCTGCTGTCTACAATAGAGCCAGAAAATACAGTCGTCTTTGGTTTTATATATTGTGACAGACTGCTGTAATATGCAATACATACAATTTACTATTATTATTGTTGTTTTACCAAAATGTACCACCCATACATCTAGGTGGGGATAAATATATCAACAACAAATCCTCTTTATGATATGTAGCTAAAGAGAAGCATCTCACATACATACATACATATATATATATATATATATATATACATACATACATACATACATACATATATATATATATATATATATATATATATATATATATATATATATATATATATACACACACACAATATATTTTTTGGCATTTATTCCCCTTTATTTGACATTTGAGGACAGTGTAGAAATGGGGGAGCGAGAGATAGGTATGGCATGCAACAAAGGTCACAAGGCCGAACACTACCACAGACTTTGCCGTTAAATGACAAGCACTGTAACCACTCGGCTACCAAGGTGCTCCCAAACAGATATTTCAATGGGAAAAACAACAACTTGGTTTTACAATCACACCAGACATCATGTGGCGGGGCTGGGTCAGATTTGAGGGGGCTGAAAAGAGCGGGGACAGAGGCTGGAGAATTCACCCCTATGGTGAAGTTTATCGATTGCAGACAATCCCATTTCCACCCCTATCTGTGAAAGCATCGGTCCCCCTTTTGTCGAGAGGCACAATTTTGATGGAGAAGAGTGCAAAACGGAGAGAGAGACACGAGTGGGTGGGATGGCAGGGAGCGACGGGGAGCGAAAAAAAGAAGAACATTTCTATTGTACAAGCCGGATGGTTTTCTTTGAATCGAAATGAGCAAATGATGAAAAAAAGTAACGGAGAGAGAATAAAATCAGAAAAGAATATACGCCATCAGGCACCACAAGCAAAGCAATGCCCTTGGGGAGGTAGAAGAGAGCATTTCTGCCTGAAGACAACAGAAATAGGACAGTGTGTGTAGATGTGAAGTTTTTTTTTTTTTTTTTTTTTTTTTTTTTTTTTTTTTTGTGTGTGTTGGTGTGTGTGTGTGTGTTGTGTGTGTGTGTGTGTGTGTGTGGTGATAGTGAGTCTGCATCGCGGGCATACAGTTTCACATTTCTTCATGCTCCACATACAAAAAGGTACAGCTTGCCAATGGAATATTAAATAATGTTAAATCGATACACAGATGGACGCCTGGGACATTAATCAGAGGCCCAGGGCCAATTCGGTAGACAATGAAAAGAAAAGAAAAGAAAGAAACACCTCTGGCTAGCAATCAAAACGGAAGAGGATTCCTCTCATCTTTATTTGCTCTGTCCTCCATCCATCCCCTCTTTTTCTTCACCCCAGCCATCCCTCCTGCTGGCAGGTGTAATCTGTTCCCCTTCACACCTTGTCAGAGGATGACTATTTTCACTGTGACGACCCACCCGCCACGGGGGAATGGCATCGCAGCCATCTGCATGACAACCAGAGGTTGGCATGTTGCTCCCTCCAGAGTTGTCCCCAAGACGGGGCCGAGCGAGGGACTTTTGATATCCTGCCTTGGTCTGTCAGCGCTGATCAAGACATGATTTGCACGGTGAATTAGATCTCATTTATTCAGAATGTGGTGGAACAACAGAGCTACAGGCGTAGAAATACGGGATACTCACATTAAGAGCCATCGGTCACACACTTAAAAGCATAATTGGATAGAAGGGCTCGGTAAAATGTGTACTGTAAATTCTCAAATAAAAGCCCACACAAACCCCTAATAAAAGCAGAGTGAAATGACCTTTGCTTTGATGGCTTATGGCTCACATAGAGACAGTGGTGGCCTAAAGGTTAAAGAAGAGAGGTTTCCGGTTCAGTCCCCAGACCGGTAGGATAAAAATCTGGGTGGGGAAAATGAAAGAGCAGCGCTTGTCCCTCCCTCATTACCACCACTGAGGTGCCCTTGAGCAAGGCCCTTACCCCCAACTGCTCCAGTGGAGCTGCTCAATGGCCAGCAGATCAGACTGTGTTTGTACTGGGCAGCTTCCAGGTATGAATGTGTAAATGTGCGAATGTGACAGGTCGTCATTGCAAATGAGAATTTGTTGTCAATCGACTTACCTGGATAAATAAAGGTTAAAAAAAAAGAAAAAAAGGTAGATTCAGGAAAATGTTCATGTGATAACCCTACCACCGTTCTCATTCACTGATATACTTCAATCACTTGTACTTTTCTATTCTTTTGTTCGGTGTTAAGCTACTGTCAGTGAAACTTAACACTTCCTGCAGATATTTCACGTTTAAACCCTACTAGACAAAAAGTTGTATGCCTTTAAGGCTTCTAACATCTGTGCAAGAAGTGTTGAGTTTCATTGACAGTAGCTTAACACTGAATGCAAGTAGGACCAACAATAATTTGAATCTATTGAGACAACAAGTACAATGGGGGAAGATCCTAGATCATAAACAACGAACTGCACCTGCATCAAATAAGAGAAAAAGCAGACAAGAAAACAGGGAGGCTTCTTACTAAGATATGATCAGATATAATCAAATAGGGTTGATTACAAACAAATATGAGCCTATCTGCAGGAGAAGTAAATAAATAACTTTTTAAGCGGTAGAAGGAGAAATAAAGTATAAGCAAAGTGGCAGTTGGTCAAGGCCACACCCCCACCCTCCACCTTGCCCCCCCCCTCTCTCCTCCTCAGACACAGAAATGGCACATACTAAGGAAAGCTCATTCTGGGACTGGCTCTAGTGGCTGTAATTCTGCACCAAGGCTGAATTATGGGAAAGAGACTTCAGATACAGTATTAGGGGACCACTAAGGTCTATATAAAAGCATCCAAAGAGCACCATGTCATGGGACCTTTAAGTATAAGCGATGCAAAAAAAAGACAACCAAAGCATAAAAATATACAGCTGACCTGAACTCAATCACCCAGAAGTAATTTCTGTCCCTGTAATTAGTTTTGTTGATCGACACGCAGTATGACTTTCCCTTCATCTTTTTGCCAAGTTAGCCGGTTGGCATGCTGCTGGTGGCATTTGCAACCATTATGAAAATCCACAGATGACTGGATACGGTACCACAGGTCAGTTGATAAAGACGATTACACCATTTCAATGGCCGATTGGTTAACATAATCACACCTTTCAAAGTCAATTTTCCTACCTTCATCACAGCTGCCGGGCTTCGCCACATCAATTCTCCTCTTCTGCATGCAGGTGGACGTGCGGAGTTCACACTCATTGTTATAGGTGGTGCCATCACTTCCACACACTGGGGAGAAGGCCTCGCCTGAGCACTGTGGGCACTCACACTTATTCTGGACACACCGGGCACCCCAGGCACAGACAGTGCTGCCACATGTTTCTAAATCGGTGCACGATGGGTCAGTGCAAAAACAAAAAAGGAAAAATTCATGGAGTTGGTTTGATGGATTTCATTCACACCAGACCTTAAAATGCATCTTTGGATTATATACACTTAAATGAGATTGCTCTTGTCCTAATTTCCATGCATGTCACTTCCTCTTGTTATATTTCCCTCTCTTAAAACAGACATATACATGTTTCCTTAGAGATTCTCCATCTGTCCAAGTGTTAGAATATGAAGTGCCTGCGGCTATATGAGGTTTTCTGTCGGCCTTTTATTTTTCATATCCACATGTAATTAAGACCTAGAGTAAAAGAATATCACGCATTTTACTTAAACTCAGATCACCCGGAATTCATGCTTATGTCAAGAATCCTTCATATTCTTAATTTGCTGTTAACAAAAAAAGTATCACACACACACACACAGTATAAATGTATGCATTACTTACTGCACTCTCCCTGGCTGACCACTCGGAGGTCCATCTGTTGTGTGCAGGCCCGCACGTGCAGCTCACACTCGCTGTTGTAGGTGCTGCCATCGCTGCCACACACAGGCTGGTTGGACTCCACACACTCCGATGCACACACACACTGCCCGCTCTGGGCATCGCAGATTGCCCCGAAAGAGCAATTGGCACAAGACTCATCTAGATGGAGATAAGGAAGAAGGCAAAGGCTCAGTGTGTGTGTTTCAGATATTTTTTTTACAAGTCGACGCTAATGAATACCCTGGACCTGGAAGTCCCTTTTACACTTTACATATTTTGGAAGACTTAAATAAATCGGATCAAATGTATTGCAAGTCATTAATCTGCAAACACATTGCAGTATGTTACAGCCAGTGCTGTGGCACCCAGTTTTTTTATTATTATTATTTTTTTTTATTCCCTTTTGTTTGTTTCCCCCTTCCTATGTGTGCTTGTGTGGGTGTGGTTTCGGGCAGAGCTTCCTATAGTCAGATTATTAACTGCCTTCACGTGGTAGAGTACAAGTCGGCCAATAACTCTCGAGTGCATTACCAGTCTCTAGCATGTGTGTGTGTGTGTGTGTGTTTTCTCTCTTCAGCTTGTTGAGCTAATGTTGGCATTCTGTTTCCTTCATTTCAAAATCCCCAAGCTTCGAGTTTTATGCTGCCCGGAGTTTAGATTTTTGGGACGAAGATTTCCTCGGCTCAAGCCTGCCTGCCCCTGCTCTCAAGCCCGGCTTGGACCTGCCTGGATCAGCCCACAACCTCTAATTGCCTCGTCTGCTCTGTGGCCGCGCCTGGGTCCGCATCACGCAATACCTTACAGCAATGCATTTCAATATTGTATTATTTTTATTGTACATATTAACAAACTAAATTGCTATAGGCACACCATTAACATTTATACACTTTTTGTTCAATATTAACGCAGCTTCTATCAAGAATGTTATTGCGGCTCAAAGATAGTTCTCAGATGCTATTTACAGATGCAGTAATCATATATTTACTCATAGATTTCCAGTGATTTTAACATTCATAGTGTGAACAACAGCCATTTAACAATTAATTGGTAAAGATGAGTTGTTGTCTTTTCCTGACAAGCTGTGCTGCTGACAGCTGGTGTAGTGCTTAATGATGCAGTGCAGCAGCACAGATACTAGAAGTGCTAGAGATGCAAAGTTTCCATACTGAGTGTAGATTCTGTTTAAAAATTCAGTCCTCTTGAGGCAGATTCAATTGATTTGAAATACTTTGAAAAGGCACACACCTGTCTGTTAAAAGGTGTCATGGTACATATGCATGTGTGAGAGCTAAAACCCCAGCCATGAAATAAAAAAAACTCTCCACAGATAGACCTGTGCAGATCAGTACAATTCTGAGGAGGAGGATAAGGCTGAAATTAAATAACTGAACATAACGCATTTCAGACATTCTTGTGCAAAAATAGGAGTCTGCAAGAAGAAGAACCATCTCTGCAGCACTCCATCAATCAGGATTATAAGGGAGGGTAGAGTCAGGACTGAAGCTACTCCTAAGAAGAAGCCACAAGACAGGAAACAAATGAGAAGGCAAACGCGAGGCCTCGTATACAGACGGGGCTTGCAATAGATGTGCCTCTCCCTCTGACACCAATTACACCTGGAGGATTGCATTAGCACAGCTCGCTCTCACATTCAATTAGGGGCAGGCTAATAACCGCTGCTGATTTAGCACTAATTGAGAGAGGCGAGACTGGCCGCTGGAACATTCCACATTATTATTATTCTGTTTATTGCTCATAAGAGTCTTTCATTTCCTTCATCTCTCTATCTAGTGCTGGCATCCACTCCCTTCTTGGACTGACAGCCTTGATTGTGAACTGGACATGGCAATACAGAACAGAATATTGCCTGTAGGGGCAATATATTGTTTATTAGTAGACGGCAAATTTCTTTGAAGCCATACCTAAAATATGACATGAGCAGAGCATGCAGGATCAATGTGTCCGTTCAACCGCTGTGTACTTTTAGTCTGGGGCTGGTTTGGGCTAGTCACCTTAATTCCAATTAAGGGGACTCTTTCTTCTTTCAGCATGACAATGCCTCTGTGCAGAAAGTCATGGAATGGTTTTGCAAGTTTGGTGTGGAAGCACTGAGCTGGCCTGCACAGAGCCATCCAACACTTTCGGGATTAACTGGAACACCGAATGCAAGCCAGGCCTCAGCATCAGTGGCAGACCTCACTAATGCTCTTGTTTGCTGGAGGGGAGCAAATCCCTGCAGCCAGGTTCCAAAACCATGTGGAAGGCCTCCCCAGAAGAGTGGAGGATGTTACACTGTA
Organism: Perca fluviatilis; assembly: GCF_010015445.1. Classification (NCBI taxonomy): domain Eukaryota; kingdom Metazoa; phylum Chordata; class Actinopteri; order Perciformes; family Percidae; genus Perca; species Perca fluviatilis. The sequence continues at coordinate 30,420,141 of NC_053116.1, read as the reverse complement.
GCTGCATATTAATGCAGGCGTTTAACAATCACAAATGAGTGTAATGTTGGGGTACTCATATACTTTTGGCCATGTACTTTAAGTCTAATAATCAATGACTCAGGCTAAATAATAATCTTTTGTCAATGATCAGATGTTGGTTTGGAGGTTTTGGCTGCAAAAGATAAAGAGAGGCTTTATAATAGCTCTGGTTTTCTGTGACAAAACTAAATGAACATAAAATATAAAAACGGTGGTTGCTGTGGTCATGGCTCCTCTCTGGTTGCAGCAGCTATAAATCAGGAAGTGGCGGTGGTGAGTGTTGTCCTTTATCGGGCCCTGTGTCCTGATAGCAGACTCGCTTCTTTATCAGCACCTGCCCCTCGCACCTGGCTCTCCACAGTGCCTGATCCTCCAGACAACACGTATCGCAAAACAGACAGAAAAGGAGGGGAGCTTCAGTTCAAAGCCAGAAGCAGAGGGAGAATTGTTGCTATTACTTGTAATGTTAAGATGTCGACTTTCTGTCATCTCAGATTCATCCATCCCCAAGTCTGTCATCACTAATTCTGAGTTTCAGTAAAAAACTGTATATTTCTTTCTCTCAAAGTAGACTTCCCAACCTTAAAAGGTTCAGACTTTAAAGTGAAGATTCTGGCAGGCTAGGCATTACGACAGTTTCTTTAAGTCTCATCTCATTCAAATTCACTTTCATGTCCACCGATGCAAGAACCTCTTCAGCCAGAAAAATTGCTCTTGTTCTGCCGGAAATTCCGCCGGATGTCACTCTTTTCGGATGCCCATTTTCGGGTTGTCATGTTACCTTCCGCTTTCTTTGTGTTGGAATTCTAAACTCCTATGGTTAACTGCTCCTCAGATCTCTGCAGGGTAAATCCAGACTGCAGTTTCCAACCAATCTGTCCAATCTGAGTTTTCTGTTGCACGACTAAAACAACCTTAGAACGTGCACGTGTTCCACCAAAACAAGTTCCTTCCCGAGGCTATTTTGCAGCGGCACCGTGGCTCCGTCCGGTGCTTAGCGCCGCCCAAGACGATTGTGATTGGTTTAAAGAAATGCCAATACACAAGAGCACGTTTTTCTCCCATCCCGGATTGCTGCGCGGACTAGCCAGATCATCCTCCACAGCGCTGTTGAGGAAGGTCTGGCAATGTGAGACTAATGACAGGATAATACAAAGATGCTTTACATTAATGTGGAATGTCCTCATAATACCAACCTTCCCTGTATTTCCTGCCATGTCAACTATCAAAGCAAACTTTTTCCTCTTGCTGAGGACCTGCGGGAATTTAGTCAAGGTCGCCCTGAAGTCCCCTGGACCTAAAGTTGGGAACTGCTGATGTTTGTTCTTGTACTGTGACAGCTTCTCTTGTTGTATTTGTGGTTTTGGAAGTGACAGTGAGAAAAAGGGGCAGGTTGGTATAAAAGTGGCCTTGAAAGCATGAAGGATTGAGACATTGAGGTGAAAAAAACCCTAAAGTCCCTCCAGCTTTGTGGCGTTTTGTTGATATCCTCACTGGGGGAAAAAATGAATAGCTGTTGAGGGGGTTTGGGCGGAGTATTACTCTCAGGATTAAGCAGAAAGATGTAGGCTGGTTAGAGTTTTGAAGGCTTGCAAACATGCCTGGGTGATAACAACTCCCCTGTCGATGCCTGCCTGGTCGGTACGCTATTAACTCTGCCCCCCACTTTCTCTGCTCCTCCTCATCTTATTTACCTCCATCTCCTTCCCACCCTGCATTTATTACTTTCCCCTCCCTCTTTCCTCTGCCCTCCATTCACCGTCTCTCTCAGACCCCTCTCATGCTGCTGGTGTGACCTATATTTCTTACTCAACTGTGTATATCAATTCAAAAACCTGTGGGAGAAAAAAAGGAGAATTTGTTTCCTTTTCTTAAATGATTCCGGCACCTCTGCTATCATCTGTTTGGGTAAAGCCGTATGAATGAGCCTTTCTCTGAGACGACTGATATCCAGCTGGGGGGTCTATTAACTGAGCACACCTCTGCCAGCCCACCTTACAAGGTCGCCCGCCACTCAAATGCAGGAGGAAAAATCTTGGAATAATAACAAATGTCACTCGTATCGGGTTGCACCTGAGCCATATAGATAACTGCTATTTTTCAAGCCCGCAGGAAAGGAAATGAAATTATGGGCTGGGCCCATGAGAGGCTGTAGCCACACACACACACACACACACACACACACACACACACACACACACACACACACACACACACACACACACACACACACACACACACACACAGTAAAGCACGTATGCCCAGTTATTTTCTATTGTGGCAGCCTCTTAAACTATTGCTGCCCTCACCTGCCTCCCTTAAGCTCCTACTTTTGAGTCTGGAAGCCATAAATCTGACAACATACGCATTATAGAGCATTTGGGTGGAAATAACAAAACAGAGCCAGTAAACAATAAAGAAAAAAAAAATGGCTATTTTGGAAATCACACCACATAAAGACCTACTTAATGTTGCAAAATGAATATGAAGATGAAAATGTGGCATATAATTCAAGTTTTGACGAAACATTAAAGCAACAAATGAAGAGATTTACAGTTTTTTTCGATTGCTAAACGACAGTGGGCACAACTGGAGTCACATGTGCAAAACTCTAACTACAGTCTGCACAGCAGCAGTTCATGTGGACCAAACTCTAGCTCGTTTTTCATTGCTTGAACACAGTTTTCAAAACTCTACACACTTATCCCATGACTTTAACCACAACGTGCACAACACTGTAGATTTACAGCACTTTGTTCAAATGCTAACACACTGCTGTCAAAACTGTTAACCACACATTCAAAACAAAATAGATTTCAGTCTGGTGCCTATCAAACACTGCTGATTGCAATTTTAGCTGAAAGCCTAAGCAGGTGTCTTGTTTTAGACTAGTTAGTGAACATATATGGTATTTATACAGAGAAAGCTCAGAAAGCCTTTTTTTGTATACAAACACCAAATAAGAATGAAACAATCATACACTGTACTGAAACGGGTAAAAGAGCAAAGATACCAATATGTCCAGGTAAGATGTCTGAGGTTATGTACACAGCTATAAAAAAAAAGTGAAAAACACAATATCTTTACAATAGTAAAACTGCATTCTTACTGTTTTTCAGAAAGTAATGGAGGTGAAAGCAATAGAAACACCACATTCATTTGTATTTAGAGATGATGCAGACATCCAATGTGATGAAGAAAACTTGCCACATGATGCTGGAGAGAGGCAGGATTAGTCACACTATTCTTTGGTACTGTTATGTACCTTTAGTTTTTTCCCCCAGTAATTCCATAAATTACTAGAGACAAAATACTTTATTGAAGAAAACTGCTGATTTTCATTCCTTCTTGTTTACCTTATGTAAAAATTGGTATGCTATACAATCTATATTTTTTCCTTAAATAAACTGTTGAGTAGTGTCAAGTTACTCTAATCGTTCAAACTGTAAAGATGAGAAAGTTTGTAATTTCTGTATTGGTGTTTGATGCTAGTGTTTTTACCCTCAGTGTGTTCTGAGTGACACTGTGTGTTATCTCAGTGAGGCCTGTGCATACTGTTTGAGCCATGTGTTAAGAGTTGTGTTGCTTTGAATGAGTTTTGCAGGTGATGTGAACTGTTTAGCTCAGGTGACTGTAGGTAGTGCAGACTGTAGTTTGAGTTTTGCACATGTGACTCCAGTTGTGCCCACTGTCGTTTAGCAATCGAAAAAAACTGTAATGCCAATTATCAGCTCAGAATGGTAAACTTAATTCATTACTTTGTATGCTCTTCTGTACTATAAGGGTTGGGGTTAGTCAACAACCTGGATAGCACAGAAAAATCTCACTTTATTCACCAGTTTCTTCCGTTGCTCATGCCTTTAACCTTTAATTTCGACACTTCCAGTAGCACCTGAAGGCAGCATATGTTCTTCTCCTCTCTCCCCCTTTCTGCTCCATAAACATGTATAGTATATTACTGGGGGGAATAGCCTGTGATAATTAGGTGAGATAATAGCTTAAGTCAGTCAGATGTTATGGTGCTGAATGAGGCCCAGTAAAGCTGTGCAAACAGCCCAGAAATAACCCACATTATCATCGCCATCATTCCTCGGCTGGTTCGCGACTGGCAAGCCAATGCCTCAGCATTTTTATGGCACCATTGCGCTGACGCAGGCCTGTTTCCTCTGGGAGCCAAGAGCCATCCATAGTGCTGGATTACAGACAGGGCCCTCCACTCCGCCAGCTCGCTCTGCTTCTCGCTTTTTAAAATAAAGACTATTCATTACCGCAGAGGGACCCCGGGCCAACAGACCTGCCGCCTACCTGCAGCGCAGCGCACCAAATTGAGTCAGCCCGCCTGCCCACCGACCAAACACCGCTCTCGCTCCATTTCCTGTTGGCATACATCCTTGCGCTGGATTTCAATTTTCAGAAGGCTGGGTGGGGGAAATGACAGATGCAATACACGGGCAAGCAGAGAGGGAGCGTAGGGCCTCTCCAACAACTAACCCTATCATTTTCTCAGTACAGAAAGAAACTTCTCATTTTACAAAACATTCAGACCAGCTCGTACAAAGAAACTCGACCCGCAGAGGCAAACGTATTTTCATTGTTATGGTCTTCAAAATATGCAGGAAGAAAATCTATTGTAAAACAGTAAAACGGAGTAAATAAGGTAACTGAGAGAGTCAGGGCAAGGGGCTGATAACCGCTGAGCTTTTGCCCAGTGTGTGTGAAAAGCAAAACGGCTTGATTGTAGACAAGGAAGAATACTCAATCACCAATTAGAGTCCATTGGCCTTCCAAGATGGCATTTAGCCATCAAGAGTATTCACAAAGTGGGTTTAACAAACAGTAGAAATCTGCCCATATGTGCCCGCATAGTGGATCTGAAGATATTTTTACCACTTGAAGCTCTGCTGTCGCTGGTGTACTAATGACTAGCTGGTACTCCGACACTGCAGGACAAAGCCAAGTGACTCATGTAGCCAATTAAAGACAAGTATGCTCCGCGTTCTCTTTTATCAGGAGTAAAGTGCATCTTTACTTAAAGGTCAAAACAGGCAGATTGGAGTCTTGGTGTTGGTAGAGAAGGGCTGAAGGAGAGCAGGAGGGAAGAGATGAAGAGTAATGGACGAGGGATAAGAAAATTCCTTAAAAGACCAGTTGGTGTATTTAGTATAGTTTTTACTTTGTTGGATATAAAAGGGAAGCCCGAGGGGTCACTATGAATATAATTGTATAAGTGATAATTGTTAATATCTGTGGATCATAATTTTGCCTTTGGGTAACGTAGCACTATTAATTAATTTGAGCTTAATTATATTTCACAAGGACAGATAGTTCCCTACCTGTGAGCTATAATTCACACATTTTATAGTGATTTCATGACAATTACTTAGTGTAATGTGACTGTAGTGTGGTCACTCACCACAGGGTCCTTTGTGTTGAATGTGAATGGTCTTCTGCAGGGCACAGCCCATCGCTCGCATCTCACAGGGGCTGCCGTAGCTGTGGCCGTCAGATCCGCACACTGGGTCGGACGTTTGCGGGCAGGCCTCAGGGCACTCGCACACCGGCTCGTTGTTCTTGACCACGCACACCGCCCCATGCTCGCACACCTTATCCAGGCAGGGGCTCGGTATGCTGAGATCTGAAGGCCGACCAACCAAGAGATAGAGAACTTAGTTAGAGGAGATATACTGAACTGGGTAGATGGGAAGAATACAAAGTAGAGGTTGGAGAAAAGTCTGGGGCGAGGTGACAGGGAGGTAAGTTAGAGCATAGCTACATGGGAACTGCAGGTTTTGTGTTAGAAAAAGGTTTGGGGAGGAAAGGAGATATGATGTAGTATGCAATACAGCCCTATGTCTGTGACACCTCTACTTCCTTAGCTTCCTATGTCATTTCCTCGCCTTAGTGCCTATTCTCATGTATCCTGAATCTTTGAAGAGTCCGCCCAATCCAGTGGCATGAGGACAGCGGATAAAAACATGGCCCTGTAGCACAATAGAGATGAAACAGCCTACGAACAATGGTTGCAAAGCCTTTTTTTTCTTTCCAGGCGACCAAACGCCTGGATTAATTGACGTTCCCAGTGTGCCCCTTCAAAGGCTGCCATTTGCATCTCAGTGAGAGCCACCGCTTTCGCCAAAGCCAGTTGAACTGACATGGAGGAGTGAGAAAAAAAAGAGGAAGAGAGTGTGTGAGAGAGAGAAAATGTAGAGAACGGAGAAAGAGAAAACAGGCGAAGAGAAGAAAGAGCCCTCTGCTTAATAATTCACAAAAGGCAAGCTCCTGGGCAGAGGCAGATATGAAATGTGAACATCACAGAGAGGTGTCTGCTTCAGTCTCTCTCTCTCATGCACTAGCTCCAGCATGACTTCATTAAAACTTCAGACTTCATTAGGACTGGGTTTTGTACGTATGATTCTCGGTAGCGGCAGTTGGATGGAGGCTGGGCTGATACAGTATAACCTGATCATGAGGTAGAGGAAACCTGAAAAAAAAAGCTAAAAACATTTCTTCATCACAGCCTCCCATCATGATTCGATCAAGTTTTTACAGCTTCATGTGTCAATGAAAATATTACATGGCATTGTGTATACTGAGACAGGGTGCCAGTGTGTGTGTGTGCGTGCGTGCGTGCGTCAATGTTGAGGGCTTGGCTTGATGGTTAAAAGTGTCAGCCTTAAGGTAGGATGGTATACACTCCGATATCTAAAGTAAGCAAGAGACTATAGCCGGGCTCCATAGTGATTTTCATTTGGGAAGCTTCACGCATGAGGGACGGATCACTCAAGCCCCTTTCATACAGCCTGTATAAGGCGGGGCTGTTGCACCTTTAAGCTGCCTCGCTCTCTGTGTGAAAGTTACGAAAACAGCATTAAGGGACAAAGCTGTTGCTGCGGCCGTCTCTGCCCTTCCCTCTACTGACAATTGTGCTACTATAATGCATAAAGTTGGCGGTTTCTGGGTCGGGTCGGGTCCGCGTGGTTGATTAAACGGCGCGGACTGGCTCACACACACTAAGACACTGATGCTGTTGCGTTACATGTTACGCCTCTTTTGCTCCCGGAATGCTTTTTTGAAATCACACACTGGGGCGGCATTATGCCACCTTTGTTTGCTTCTGTGTGAATAAGCAAGGCCGGCCTAACAGCGGAACTTCATTGAGAAAGGGGTTTCAGCTGAATGGGGTGTGTCTGCAGATTAGTGGGAAAAAGCAAACAGAGGCATCAAATAATTTCTGATTAGAAGCTCTCAAAGAGGTGCATTTTACACCCAAAGTCAAGCAAACTCCTTCCTTGTCTAGTCTACCTTTTATTTTAGCTTTTTGTTAAGAGGGTTGGGGGGTGCTGTCATGGAAACTGACCCTTGTAATGATGCCACCCATGACTCCATCATTATTGTGACCATTATGGGATTAGATGGCATCACAGGGGGGCGGCTTGTGGTGCTTGGAGCCCCATGATTCATTTATCAGCTCAGAATCGTTCAGTAGTGCCTCTGATGCTGGGGTAAAAGATCAACTGATAACACAGACGGAGGCAATTAGCTTGTTTTACTCTGATTGAGGCGCTGGGAGGGGTACATTTGATGAGGATCGATGTCACCTGAACATCTAAAGATACAATTCTATGGACCATCTTTTCCAAATGATGATAGCAACTGAGGTGTAGCTATTAAAATTGCAAGTGGATTCTTTTTTTTCTCTACCTCCTCACTTAGTTTTGGCTGTAATTAAACAAATCTTTTCAGACCTCGACCATGGACACAGTCTCTCGCATTTTGATGGGTTTTTCAGATTAGGAAAGGAGGAAAGCAGCTATGAATTTCTGTTTTGCTGCCAAGTAGCTGCTACTTCAAAAGAGCTTGGAGGTGCCACATAAATATGTAAGTTTTTCAATGCTGCTTAATTTGGTACAGCTTTAAAAAACAATTGATTCCCTGTGATGTCTTTTCAGTCGTAAGCTTGTGATCCGAGCTTTGCTGTACAACCTTGGCCTCCATAAAAGTTCAACAGCCCCCTTCCCGAGGACAGGCTCCTAAAACACAACTGCAGCCTCCGATAACGCCTTAGTCTCCCATTCTCTTTGTTTCATAAAAAGATGAAAGAAAATTCCCCTCCAAAACTAATTTTTTATCACCCTCTACCTCTGGGGGGCAAAATTTCTTCCTGATTTATTAACTGGAGAGGGTGTTAGAAGAAAAAAAACCAAGACAAAACTCCCTAAGTGTAAAAATTGTATGACACAGTTAAAAAGCTGTCTTTTCCTCTCTCTTGGTTGCAGGCAGAAGCTTTGAAATGGCAGCCTGTCACAACTAAGGCTTGTGGGATGGTGTTCACAAGCCTGTTCCAGCTCTTTTTCTCTCCCTGGTCTTCTCCCAGACACTTAAATACATATTTTTCATGCATGTATCAGTGTTTCTGTCAGGCAGGTCCAGAATACACCAAAGTCGCTGGGTTTAAACAGAGCTATTTGTACAGTACGTGAAAATTAGCTTGACAGTTGAATGAATCTGTAGTGGCAAACACATTAGCGCAGTAGCCGAGGCATTGTTTTAGTGGCTGAGCAGGTGCAGTGAGTGGTCTGCTGTGGCAGTGGGGAAAAGTCAGGAGAAACAGTAAAACATGAATAATTCTTTCTCATCAAGGATTCTGCTTTGTGCTAGTGCGCATTCAGCTATGTTTCTGTACCATGACGCCGGTTGAGAGGACTTTACATTCTGGGTGTCACCTCAGCCTGTATCCTCTCCTGCCAGCCGTCGTGTAACTTTTCTATTTTAATTAGTGTGGTATTCTAATGGCACTGCTTCAGGGCTCGGAGGGGATTACTTCAGGTTAGGCCGCGCTGTGTCAACTCGCCCCAGCAGAGGCGCTGGCCGGCCATGTTGAAAAATAGAGAAGACACGTTCCTCCGAAGTCCTGATATCTGCATACCTGTCCTCCTGAAGTATCATTACTGCCCACTTAGTGGTGTTATCTGACTGGTAAAGTGCCGAGGATGCAGTGTAACAGCCCCTCGTTCGCCGTGATGGCACAGCAAGCTCCGGGAGGACACTGGCTGTGATTGTGTGGTTGCTGCGCTGAGCAGTTACACACACTGTTAACCCCCCGTACCATGTCGGTGAAATGCTGGGAGATTATTTTGGCGAAGCTTCCCCCCCCCCATCTGCGCTCAGCTCATACATATGTTAATTGGACTTTTTCCCCTCGGGTCTGTGTTCAATTCCAAATCGCTCCCTGTATTCTGCAGGGCAGTGAATCAGTGTAATCCAGGTGATACTGGTAGTAGCCAACTGGCAGCGAAAATCACCTCCAACTGCAACCCATTTCAACACAGGACCCCAATGGGGCACAGCCAATCTGCAGCAAGCCCCGCCCTCTGTGTTTCTTCACCTGCAGGGCTTTGATCCGACTCCCTTTGCCTACCTCGCATTAAAAACATTTAGGTTTCGTATTAGTCGAGGGGAAAGGGAGGTGCAGAGAAAAAGCTATATTAGCATACAGCAAAAGGCATACCCGCGGGCTGTGTCTGTCTACCACTGAACACTTATCACAGGCAGGGGGTGAATCGAAGCCTCTTTGTGCATTTACAACTGAGAACGTGCTGCTCTTCAAAACGGAGACAAGCACAAACAGCATGGGGAAGGAAGAAAGACAAACTGCGATCCCTGATCTTGTGACATGTATCTATCATAGGTGACATGACGTGTAAACACCGTCTCATTGAACCAAACAAGCGATTTTATCATTGGGGTGTGTGCGCCACAGGAAAATTATTTCTCGGACTGATGTACGCAAAACAAAACCAATGACAACGCTTGACATTTATTGCATCTTCAATCAAGTCAGGAGCTACAGAATGAGGGCTCAGAAAAAAAAAACGGAAATGAAATGAAAAATGTAGAAATTGGAAAAACTATGTGGTTGATCGCAGCCCTGCGGCGTGCGACACCCACAACGCCTCGAGTAACTTCTGACACCCTGTTGACCCACATTTCCCTGCAATTTCTGCGCGATGACAGCCTGCGGGCCGCAGTAAGTGGACCGGCGTTCCCTCACCGCTGTCAATCTGGCTCCCACGGCACTTCCTCTAATTAACTTGATTAGGAAAAACAGCACTGGTGATCTCAGACTGACTAACATACCCAAGCGCCTCGACTGTTTGTGAGTCCAATCACTGCAGCCGCGAGAGATGCTAATCAAATAAACATGCAAATGCTAAAATATTCGACACAGAGTCTCGACACCTAAGGTGACTGATTTTTCTTTCCTGCTCTGCAGAGCTCTTTGTCAATGACAATGTGTCTGCCGCTGAGTGATTTTGTGTTAACCTCCGGAGGCAACAGGCAACACATTTCAAGCAACTCGCTCGCACTTCCATGAGTCTTTCTGCGCTTGCACTCACTCACGCGCGCACACACACACACACACACACACGCACACACACACAGCTGAAATGACAAAAGAACTGTGAATAAAGAATTTCTGTCCTAGCTCTTTCATTTGTTCACTCCTAGTTTGCCTGCCAAACTGTGTGTTTCAGTGGTTTTACAGAATTATCCTCGTCTCTTAAAAGCCACAATTCTGCTTGTATTTCTCTTTTATATACAGCCTCACTACCAATTTAGAAACTCTTCTCTTCCTACTGAACAAAAACTAGACGTGAGGCCAGTACGTCAACAGGCTCCAGGGAGTTCACCTCACACTACTGCTTCCAGTGATTCAAAGTACTACTGAATATGCACTAAAATAGCTCGACTTAAAGGGATGGCGGGGAAAAACCATCTGGGCAGGAAGGAAGCAGCAATACCTTGGGCCAAGACAAAAAAAAAAGAAAACATTGTTTTAATTAAACATTATAAAAAGTTGTTTATAGTTAAAAAAAACAGGCTTATTTCAAAATTGTTTTGAAAAACCTTTTTGCCCTCAAGTCAAAGTCTGTGTGAAAGGCATCCCCAAGATGTTTCATTTTGCATATGGTGGTGAAGACAAACTATAAACTAATCTTGAGTCAAATCTTTTTTACGGGTTAAAACTTAAGTCGAACGTTGGACTGATGGTATGGCTGGGCGATATGGAGGAAATCAAATATCACAATATTCTTAACTGAATACCTCAATGTCGAAATTGCGACAAGATTGTAGGGCTGACAATTGGTGCTTTAACTAAATGTTATTTACACAAAGAGATTTCTTTTTATGAATAATGATCAGAAATGTCGATTTAATGACTAAGTGGGTAAAGGTAAATAATAGAACAGCCAGTCAATGACATCACTTTGATCTAATGCGGCCTTTGAAACCAGGAAAAGGCAACACTTGCAATATTACGATATCCAAAATCTAAGACAAAAGAAAGACAAAAAAAATCAGGGAAGAAAGAATAAAAGCCTTTGAAAACATTAGGGTGCCAATGCACCTCCATTGCTTGGTCCTCTAAATATAAATCTGCTACAATATCTAACGCTGCACGCACACTTCCTTGTTTAGTTTGTGCTGGTACCCTGCTGTGCTGACATCATATGGGAAGCCAAAAAACATTCTTTGTGTTCAATGCATCCAAACAATCTGTATGGATTTACAGTCAGTTATAAATTAGATTTCTCGCTTTCTATTCAGACATATGCATAAAGGCAGGTTATTTCGCATTGTGAAGATGAAATTATGTTTTAATCAGGTGTTGTGTGTGTGTGTGTGTGTGTGTGTGTGTGTATGTGTGTATGTATAGGAGAACAGCAACATGGTAAAAGTTACACAGTGAAGTCCGTAATGAAAATTCCAATACAATCATCATGATGGTACACAAGATGAAAAAAATCTAAACACAGGACGCTCTTTAAAAGGTAGACACGTAAGCAGCTGCTTCTCTGGCAATGACAAACATCTTTTTCTTCCTCCATAAGTGTCACTCTTACATTCTATCTCAGAGTCCAAGGCCGCAGACCAATTCACCCTCTTTCCCAGCAGCCGGCACTGATTCACTTCCAGCAAATCCTTCGCATGCTCGGGTACTGTCAAAAGATTTGTGACTCCGCCTGGACGTAAGTCAATCAGCTAAACACCACGTGGTGTCTCTCAATCACTAAATTCATTAGCTTTAGACCAGATCAATCAAAATGTTCTGGGGAGGACAGCATTCAGGACATTATAGACATGTGGGTTCTTTGCATGACCATTCATTGTGGAGGCGAGCGCCGACATGGGAGGGGTGACATTAGGGCGCTGTCAGCCACATGAAAAAAGATTTACGACGGTGCCGGAACTGGAGAATTTCATCCGTTTGACAGCTGGCAGTGTGATCGATCACGCCGCCCCAACGCACCACTCAGCCAATGAGACTGGAAAAAAGATCGTTATTTATCAAATAATGATAATTTAATATATCCAACTCTTCCTTTTCAGATGTATGAAACTTTGTCTGAAGCCTTGAATCCACGGGTAAGCGCACCAGGATTACACAGCAGCCATTGTGCAGACGTCTTTTGACAATGCCAGTCACTGTCAAGCACAAGCACAATAGAGCACAATAGAAGTCTGTGTCACACAATGTATACAGTGTGTGTTCCTGTCGCCTGATCAGTGTGTGAGCTATTGATTGATCTCTGGAAGACTGAAAGACGCACGCACACTGCATGCTTCCCTATGGGTGTCTTTCAGTATTATGTACATTTTAAGTCAATTGGGCAGTGCTATTACAGAGAGGGACCTCTATGTAATCTGGACTCCAACTAACACAGTAGTGTAAGAAACATTGAAAGGACATGAGGGACAGAGAAGGAGGACAGAAAGAAAGAAAGAAAGAAAGAAAGAAAGAAAGAAAGTTCTAACATGTGCCTTACACACACACACACACACACACACGCACAAACCCACTCCCCTTGCATGCATATCATCTGTCTAACTAAACCAACAGTCTCTGTGGGCACCTACGCTTGCCTCTTTTGATGTTTAATTAAAACGGAATCAAGGGTGGTGGTGGGGGGGTGGCATTTTGTGGCGCTCTGTTTTGAAAAATATGCAAATGTCAATAAAAATGCATTAAAGAAACATATTACAAGTCGCTGACGGCTGCGATGCACAGGGGAAGAGAGGAAGGATGAAGAGAAAGAAATAAAATAACTAAAACAAATGAGGAAGGGGGGGTAAGACTGAGACACCACTTGCCAGAAATAATGAAACAGAGCAAAACGCATAAGAGCTCGCACTGCCATTTCCACTACTTAATTTGTGCACAGCTCAGACGGCCGAATGATGCTAATGAGTGCCTGTGCCTCCTGATGCTGACAACTGGAGATAACTTTGGTATTCGGCTCCACCCCAACGCCTGGGGGGTGGACAGATCTGTCCTGTTTTATCGGCCTCTGTCATAACAACAATAAAAATGTGGACAGCAACTCTGGACAAAATTGTGTCTGCTGTGTGGGGATTTGTTGACTAAGGTAATGGGACAACAAGCAGCACAAGCGAGTTTGCTCATGCGTGCTGGGTTATCGGGTTACGATGGCAAAAATGTTTCTAATTCAGCTGGAGATTCACATAAGATGAGGCATTACAAAGCATCTTTGAAAATCATTTGGCAAAATAAACTGCATATGCTATGGTTGTTGCAGAATTTAAAGGGGCATTCTTTAACAAATGTACTTTTGACAGGAAAAACAAAACACAATTGTTGGTAAAAATGCATATTATTTGGATGAATCTGGCAATTAAAACTAAGCGATAACCTGAATATGCCAGTGCCGAGAAAAATTCTGACAACAGTTTTTCACGTTTTATCATTTCTGTCAAATTGACACATCTGTTCAAGCATGTGCAGCTCACTGATGAATACGTACTGATAGCCGCTTCCAATTTGGAATAAACTGCAGGTTAATAAAATGCCTCGATTAGCTAAACTCAAAGGCTGATTAATCTCTTATTTAATCTTTCATCTCTCTTTATTCTTCTTTTATTAGCAAATAGCTATTTACAATACATCCAGGTAGCAGGCTTCTTAGTTTCACCAGTAAGAACTCTGCAAAACCCTGCAATACTTCAAATGAAAATGTTTTTTTTTAACATTGGATGCTAACGCTCTATCTACTACTCATCTTATTTACAGTAATGATCACTAATTGGGCTACCTGTCTTTTGACCTTCTTAGCCAAAAGGTATTTCAATTATCTCACCTGAATTTTTAAAGTTTTAGCTAAGCTTAAAAGGATCAAATACGCATCAAACTCCGACCCAAATGCAGCTTTTATGCTCAGAAATGGTTAAAAACCGAGTTCTCTGCATTCATCGGGCAGTTGCAAGCTTTTATGACATGACGGAGGGAGGGACTGTTTGGGAAGCTGGCGTGCACTGCTGCATGCGGAAAGAAAGGAGTCGGGGGTGAGCAGTGGTTAGGCAGGTAGGGACAGGAGAATCTTTTAGACAGGGAAATAATAAAGCACAGAGAGCAAGACTTCTCCAACCTCACGGGTCACATCTTTGTAGGACGGTAAACAGAAGGAAGGGACATTAATGACACAACGAGACAGGAGGAGCGAGAGGAAAAAAAGACAGCAGTACAAGACCCCTCCTGTTAGGTCCTTTCGGAGCGAGGGGAAGGGCTTCACCCCTCAGAGTCCACCTGATGAGGTCGCCCACCGGGTGACCCCACTTTCCACCTGCAGCCAGACAGCCAGGAAGACGACCACACGGACAAAGACTGACAGACAGACTGACTGACGCACTGAAACAAGAAAGAATAGCTTTTTTTATACAAGAAAAAGCAACACACAAGACAAAGAGACAAGCAGAGGAGGGGGACACAAAGCGCCACCGAAGTGGAAGACTGGTGCTAGGGAAGGAGTGGAAGACAGAGAGCGGATGAATGAAACATGATGGTGGCGTTTCATTTTGGATGTGTGTTTGAGATGGAGGGATGAAGCGTGACAGGGATGAGGAGATGGATGGGAGGTGAACGAGTGGAGAAGTGAAGGCACGTTTTTTTAATAAGGAAGGCAGGCGAACGCGTTCTGTCCATTTGAGTCACCCCAACCCCACCCCATCAGTGAGCATCACCGAACCATTTCAAACACTTTTCAGTTGACATACATACAGTTAGCCTAGAAGACAAAGAAGGAAAAACACATTGAATATGCATTAAAACAAGCAGAGAAAAAAGAGAAGGACTGAGCGTAAACAGCGGCATTTGTGTAAAACCTCCTGTTTACCATCCTCCAGCTCCACTCACCACAGGGCCCCTGGTGCTTGATGGAGATGAGGGTCTTGGTCAGACACTCCGCCTTGCGTCGAATACAGTCGTTGGTGTAGGTGTGGGCGTCCTTGCCGCACACGGGCTTGTAGGTGCCGTCACACTCGATGGGATCGCAGGAGCAGCGGGCGTTCAGCTGTTCCACGAGACACACTGCGTTGAAGAGACACTCCTCCTGACAGTGCTCTGGAGGAAGGAGATTGGTAGAAAAAGGAATCAATGTAGGATTTGTAGACTATTCCGGTTTAGGACTATTTAGGGTTAACCTAAGCCTAGTCTCACTTTGCCAGACCTTCCTCCACAGCGCTGCGAAGGAGGGTCTGGCTAGTCCACACAGCATTCCGGGATAGGAGAAAAAATGTGCTCTGTTTTATTGGCATTTCTTTAAACCAATCACAATCGTCTTGGGCGGCGCTAAGCCACGGCGCCTCTGCAAAATAGCCTCGGGAAAGTTGTTTTGGTGGAACATGTGTACGTTTTAAACTCAGATTGGACAGATAGTCTAGCTAGCTGTCTGGATTTACCCCGCAGAGATCTGAGGAGCAGTTAACCATAGTCCTCATAAATCCACCGGAGTTTAAAATTACAAAACAAAATAAGGGGGAAGGTAACGGATATCCAGCCAAAAAGAGTGAAATCCGGTGGAATATCTGGCTGCAACGGAGCAATCCCGGAAGTGGAACGTCGTGGATATAGACTAACCTAAGCCTATAACCCATTTCCAGACTCATCAAACCCTTCAGTATCAATCATCTGTATATACGCCGATGGGGCTTTTTAGAGCGGCTTTTTAGAGTGGTTTCCAACATTTTTGTAACAGTGTGACTGACTGATCACCATAGAGGAAAAGAACAACAGAAGTACTCAGCAAGCGTAAAAAAACAACAACATTTCAAGCTAGTAAAAGTGTTGAACTGATTGTTCTTCCAGCTGTGTGACACTGCGGGTCCAACCATGGGGAAATAAATCAGTTTTCATCAGAACAGTAATTACATGTTAGGGTGGACTGATGCCACTGGCAGCGCGTGTAAAATCTTTTTTTTCAGCAGCAGAGGTGAAGCCTTTCTCAGAAATACATGAAATACATTTAACAACTCACCAAAAGTGATTTTATGTTAGTTAGTTGAGTATTAATATAATAAGTAGGCATTCTAAGGACAACCTAAGGGACAGTTTACATCAATAGAATTGCAACTCAATTTCATTTCATTGAAATAGAAAGAGTACAAACAGTACAAACAGTACAAACAGATCAACCACCAGATTGCTGTTGGGCAGATACAAAGATGGTCATACAAAAGAGTGACTTTTTAGAGTGTTTGTTAGTTTAATTATTTTATTACAATTTCATTGGTGCTTGGAAAAAAAACAGTGAATTGGAGAAAATCATTCATGTTTATTGTTAAACTGAGGGTGAATTCTCGGACGCTGGGAGAGTAATTTATGATGTCCCAGAATGGCAGAAATGATTTCTCTTACCATACAAGAGACTGGATCGTGAAAAAAGTCAAATGAATAGATTTTTATTTAGGATTTAAATAGGTTTTAGTTTGGGTTCAGGCTAATATTATTTTCTATTTCAGTTCAGAAAAGTCTAATTTTTCTTACATTTCCACTGACTTTAATTGAGTTTACAGTTTTACAATAATATCCATTCTCAACCCATTACAACTGACTGGAGATCAGGTTTGCCGTGCTCCCTTCTAACTTTAATGATAAAATTACCCCAATAACTTTAATAAAATTGGGGAACTGAAACTCAAGAATTTTATTTTAGGGTCAGGTTAAAGTCTAAACTATTATTCATTACATTTTGACTCACTAAGCAGAAATCTACTGCGGAAATTAAGAAAAAAGAAAGAAAAGTAAAAAATTGCAAAATTGCCATTGAAGTGAGAAATCCAATTTGAAGCAGGCCTCTGTTCTGGAAGGCGCTCACTAGGCTTTGACATTTATTTCATTCCTGATCAGTGGATCAAATTTGTACAGCAATTCAATTCCTTTTTCTCCTTTCTTTAAAAGCCTGTCTTGCCACACATAATTACATCGCTGCTGTATCTGAGTGAAAGGGCTACAAGGATGTGCAATGTCATGGTTACAAGTTGAAATGGCCATTTTCATTAGATACCAATTTGTAATTTGCTTAGGGATATGATTTCATGGATCTCTGTTTCAAATTGAATTATTCTTTCATTTGAAAAAGGCACAGCAGAGAAGGGGGGAAAAAAAGAAAAAAAGTGTTCATTCATGTGCTCGCACACATGCGCACATATACTGACACACTAACACAAACCCAGACCGGGATTTGTGCAATTTTAAGCCCTCACACTCCTCCATCAGCCTTTCAAGCCGAGCGAACAGGAGAGCCAGGGTGTGTCAAAGAAGTGTGTATCAGCCTTCATTGTTGACTGTACCAAAGGGCGTCATGCAGTGATCTATTCTTGTCTTTGGTGTTGTCAGGGGTCTCAGTACATGGGTGGGGGGGTCTCACATCACTGCCGTACACCAACACAGCTGAGGCTTTGCGAGGTCCATGCCGACAACACAGCGGGAAAATTGGATTTCCTCCGATGGCTATCAGATGTACAGTAAAAGCTGACAGCTCTTTGTTGACTAAGGCTTAAACCCCCTGTTCTAATAGCACAGATAACAGCCCTGGAGGCTCTTATCGGGCTGGAGAAGGCTACTGCTAGCATGGATACAGTACAGACCGCGAGACCTCAGAGTCATTTATCTATGTGCCATGCAGTGGATTACAGTTACACTTTAATGCCAGCTCATCTACACCTGTCCACATTTTAGGAAGAAATCGTGTGAACTATGAGAATGCTTGCATATGAAAAAATGATGCAGTGTCATGACATGCTTCGCTAAACCCTTTAAAGTGGCCATATTATGCTCATTTTCAGGTTCATAATTGTAATTTGAGATAGTATCAGAATAGGTTTACATATTTTTGTTGTACTGCACATTGCTGCAACGCCTCTTTTCACCAAGTGTCAGGTCTCTGTTTTAGCTACAGAGTGAGACCTCTCAACTTCTGTAACATCTTTGTTGTCAGTCTCACATGCGCAGTAGCTAGGTAAGGATTACATGAGCTAGCTAGCTGTTTCTCCAACTTCGGCCTGTACAAGGCAGGATTAGACTTCTTCTAAACGAGAGCGCATTTCCAACTTTACGTGGAATACCTGCAGAACAGGGACATGTAAGTAGTTCCATACAATTTATTTTGTAGATTAGGGTGAATTTGTGTGTGTTGTAGCAGTGTTTTGCCACTGAGAACGAGCTAGCATGCTAGCGCAAGCATGCTAACGGTTAGCCCCCTAGGCCCCTCGTTTCGACTAGTGGCGTAGAAAGCCGGGCAGATTTTGAACAGCTCACCCGGAGGCTGAAGGCAGGACACATTCAGAAACCTGTATCTCACTCAAAACAGCATGGATGGTTTTTTTCCGTGTGGAAGTACGAAAAAAGTATACATGATACATAGAGTATGGGATGTGCATGTGGAAGTACCAGAGACACAAAATAACACCCCAAATCCCAGAAAAAGTGATTTTTCATAATATGGGCACTTTAAAACCCATCCCGACTATTTCTGTGAATTCATTTGGACACAAAATTTTTGAGAATGAAATATTAAATTGTTGGAGTGCCAAACTGCTCTGAAGGTACAGTAGGCAGGTACAGTAGACGCTATACTTTGAAGGTTTCAGATGTTTACTCACATGGATTATTTTTTACAACAGGCCAGTCTTTTTGAAAATGACTGAAAGTCTCATCTGCAGTTACAAATAAAACATATTCATGCAACTTTTCATATTACTACCAGTCCATGAACATTCTTCAGTACCCGCAGGTGGAACAGTGGCTTATAAAAAATACAATTTAGGACAATTATGGGGTGTGCACTTACAGTATCTGCTATGGGTGAGGTGCAAGGTTATGGCAAACATTGAGCTGATTGAGCTCGTGGCCACAGCACAGAAAAGTCAAAGCTAAAACAACAAAGGAAGGTCAAGAAAAAACTAAAAAACAGGAGGACATGGTAGGGCATAAAAATAAAAGCATTGGAGTTATGAGAGTGTGACTTTCACCTATTTCCTTTAATATCTACCCATGGGCTAGAAGGTTTTTCTTCAGCTCCTCATGTTGCCATGTTTCCCATACTCTATGTATCATGTGTCTTTATTTATTTATTTGTGAGCCACATCAAAGACAAATTCCCACTGCTTTATGATGGGCAAAGCTTTTCTAATTCTAAACGGTTGCAGAATGAAGCATTCGGTGGTGATCCCAGCTGACTTTCTTTTTCACAAGATCTCTCTACAACACATACATGAGTTTTCAGTACCTTCTATAGGCTACAGTAACTGCCCTTACCCAGCCTTCTGCATTGTCCTGCGTGGATCTTCCTGAGCTTGATCCCTTTCTGCGCTCCTGTTGCTTCCATGGCGCACTTGCTGGGGTAGGTTTGGCCGTCGCTGGCACACAGAGGCTCATTACCCAGGGGGCACGAATTCGGCAGGCTGAAGATGAGGGGCTGGCGGGTGAGAGCCTCCACCCGGCACAAGGTGTTCAGGCTGTTCTCATTGTCTTTGCATGGGTCTGTGGAGACACATCCTTTCATGAATATGTACTGCAGTACAGCCCCGTATGTAGAATTCTTTTGTGAAATTATATTTAAAAATCTGTTTATGTTAATTATTGAACAAGATAGTGCTAATCAAAAACATCTCTGTCCATCTTTTGGTCTTCTGTGGAAAAGTAAACAACAATACCTTGGCAAAAGAAAAAAAACCAACACATTAAAATATTACAGGATATGATGTGTGCTGGCTTAATTGCCGTTAAAATTGGCAACTGTTAAGAGAGCTTAGGTGAGCCTGTTTTTAAATTGCAGTAAACACTGATAAACCCGTAATGTTTTTTCAGGCCAAATAATCATCTCAGTAAAGGTCGAATGCATTAACGCTTGTTTGTCTAGTAAATTCAGTCTAGTTAATTCAGCGAGAAAAGAAGAGTAAAGAGAACAAAGGGAGGAGCAGACATGATCCTCCATCACTGCTGATCCGCAGATATTATCAGTAGCCGAGCAGCTGAGAGCAGCTCAGACAGGGACCTTGGATGTGAAGGGGGGGGACAAGGAAATGGATGAAGTGACGGCCGCTTTGATATGCTCTCGGGCACCTCCCTCCTTCCAGGGGAGCGTCGGTCTGGCACGCTCGGCCGTATCAGTCCGTGATCATAATGGAACTGGTTTGTGGATGGGGGGGGACGGGTGTGTTGCTCCTGTTTTAAGGAGTAACAGTAACAAGCTTTATCCTGCCCGCCACGCTTTCAGCATGTGGAAAGACAAAGGATTTATGTAGCACCGTGACATATCAAATCACTGCCAAGCTGCCGGCGAGTCATTCAAAACACGCCAAGGATGAAACAACCTATCACCAGTTGAAGGAGTAGAGAGGAAGAGAAAGAGAATGACAAAGCGGGAATAAGGGGAAATGGTTTCCAAAGACTACTGGCTGGGATACAAAGAGCGACAATGCAGGGACATAAAAAGGGACTGAGCGCTTTGCCTGCGGAGGGCTGGGAGGCGGAGTGAGTATGGCCAGCTCTGGCCAGGCCTCAGATTGTTTTCTATCAGCACAATGCAACGGCTTGCAGAGTCTAGCAACCAAGCAAACAGGGGTTTTATCGTAATGCATGCAGCGTTTCTGCATAACACACAGTGCCTCACCCGCCAGCCAGACCATTATCTGAGAGAAAGACCATTACCTCCCATTACCGAGAAGAACAGCTTCCAGGATCCATGCTTTCCTCTAGCTGAGCAAGTAGGGTAATTACAAAAAGAATGGCCTGTTTGCTGCAAAAACGGATAAATCAACTGCATTTGTCTGGCTAGGGTTAGCAACTTGAAATAGCCAAGGCTTTCGATGAAATGACTGTAGGAAGATTTAGAGGACCGTTGGGGCCGAGTGGTTCCCTGAGCCTCGGCCCTCCCCAGGGAGGACGGGGTAACTCAGGTCACTTTGGCCCGACTCAGTCTGGATTTATATGACCAACCTTCCACCGTCGGACCTGCACATTCATCTCTTTTTTCCCAACACCCTGCTCCGTATCCCGGAGGCTCCGGCTGCTAAAAAACAGAGCTTGTGTCTGCTTTTCTTTCCCTCCATCTGGCTCAAAACCAACATAAAAAAACCTCAAAGTTGAGCGCCTTGAGAGTAAACAACTATCGCCTGATGATAACAAGGATGAGCAAAAAAGCTGGGCCTATGAAAACGACAGCTCTGAAGACCTACTTAGACAAAACAACAATTGGCACCGCAGGAGTACCTGTGTGAAGCAAAGCAACCTGAATGAAAAATGAGAATTAGCAGACGCGTGCCGTAAGTAAGTGGGGTAAACAACAAAAGCCAGAGGTAGTAAACAGAGAAAAATGCCAAAAAGAAAGTGATTCCAGCATCGCAAATCGTGACAATTTTCTGTTTTTCCCTCGCTTATATCATTGTATTACAATCATTTATTACAAACACATTTGAACATGGTGCCTTAGGCTGTGAGAAATTGTGATGGGCACTTTTTTTTAATCTTTTTGCTGGACACCAAATAGACTAAATCAATAAAATGAATCCTGAAGTAAACGATGAGTAAAATGAGGAGAGAGCTCACCGCAGTGCCCTTGGTATTGCACTCGTATGTTCCTCTGGTTCTTGCAGGCGTGCTGATGGAGCTCACACTCGTTGCGGTAGTCCTTTCCATCACTGCCGCACACCGTCTGCTCGCGCTTGCCCTCGCAGCCGAGGGGGCACATGCATTTAGCCGACAAGCCATCCGACGACTGGACGCAGGTGCTGCCGTAGCTGCAGGCCACGTCGGTGCAGGGGTCCTTCAGAGCTGCAGACACAAACATAAGGTTTAGTCAAAAGCAGAGGGGTGCTCACATTGAAGAATGGAATTGTCAACCAGCTGTACTTAGGGGCACTCACTGCTACTGTACACTGGAGTGAATCATTGATGACAGGCCACCTTATTTAAGTGGCTGCTTGTGCACTTTTGGAAGCCCAGTGCAGTTATTCTGGGTTTGAAGAACTACTTGACACCCCTGGGTAAAGACGCACTGCCACAGCTGTCTACTCTTACAAACGCATCGCGTTTCATTTCACAGCCCAGCAGGACTTGATTTAGGAGCCCTGCATTCACAACACATTCTCTATTGCTATGCTCAAGCATGCTTTAATCGCTACGGCTGAAAAGCGACCCTCTGACTATTTACCTTTCCACAAATGAGATCGAGAGAGTGAGAGAGAAAAAGAGAGAGGAGGGAAAAGGGGAGAGAGGTATTCCCCTCCCCTGTGGACTTTGTTTTCGCTCTAATTAAACAGCGTGCCACTTGTTGCTGAGTGACTCATTCCAATGATAGGACAGGGTGACACTTTCAATTTCGCCCGTGTTCGCCACTGACGGGGGCTTTTCTATGGTTTCATATGCTCGACAAAAGGCGGCCATCAGATTACAATTGTCTTACAGCGTCATCTCGCCGCATGATACATATTTATGACGGTCGTGGACAAACATGCTCTCCCGGGAGAGAGAAGCAGAGCGTCAGCAGCCCTCTCTTTTTCAAAGCCCGCCACTTTTGGAACAAATATTCACCCTTGTCTGATATTATCCCCTCGTTTGTTATAACCAACAATAACAAATTTAAATTTAAAAGGCGGAGTGCGTATAATCGAAGCACAAATTCTTTGTTGTGCATTTTGTTTTTCGTTTTTTTCTTTCACCCCAATAAAGGAGTGTGTTTCAGGTTCAGGTTTGTCTTTTTTGAAAATGCCATACTCTCCTTCAGGATGGAATGGCACTGCCTTGTTAATAAGAGACTGGAATGCGTGCAGAGATATATTATGGATGTGTAAGGAGACAGGAGTGCTACGAGGAGTGCTCTTGATCAAAGGATACCCCCCCCCAACTCGCTTTCCTCATCTTCATGACACATTTTTCCCCCTATTTCTTTTTCCTCTCTCTCCTGTCAAGTCCTTTTGAGGTTCGGTGCGCGAGACTCGTTAACGAACACTTTTTTGTTTGTGCTGTATTGCAGCAGGAACTGACTCTAGACCTCATGTATGACAAAAGCACCTCAAAAGTAACTTTAAAGTAAAGTACTAAATTATAGGAAATGACTTACTGAAATCATAAGTCATTGGGAGCCATCAATGGTGGTTTAATGGCAGCCAATGTGGACTAGACAGCGATTAGGACACTTGGCCTTTAAATTTTCCCCCCCACAAAAAAAAAAAACAAATGTTTTTTTTTTTTTTTTTTTCCATAGCAGTAATGTCATGTTAAATCACAGCAGTAGTAGCAATAACACACAAGTTACAATCACTACACAAATTGCACTTATATGCTTGGAAAATACTACTTGCTATGTAGTGTAGTATACAGCCCAAGTAGAAATAACCTTTAGCCATACTGTTTTGATGCACCTGCTGTTGGGAATGGAAGGAGGAATGTGTCCCGAAACGAAGAAGCACCCTTGTCAGAGTGCTTACGGTTTTCATAAAATGGTGGGTTGTTAAAGTGGGGGGCAGTCACAGCTACCGAGGAAGAGGAGGAAGATGAGGGAGAAGCCCAGCGAGCCTCTTCACCTGCAGAGAGGGGCCCCTGTTTGCTTTGTGACAGTAAACAGCATGCTCCTCGCATTTCTTGATCTCATTAAATAATAGCCCGGGCTTTCTCTCTCTCTCTCTCTCGCCCAGCTTTCTTTTTCTCCGAGCGAAGCTGGCGCGTTGACAGCAAAGAGCTGTAGGGGCAATAGTAAGGAGCACGAGAGCTAGGTAGAATAGGAAGGGGAGGTGGCTCCTGATTTGAATGCTAACAGTGGCCGATTTGGATACGAAGCGCAGCCTCGATGGGGCGTTAGCGCAGATAAGCCTCCCTTCTCAGACTCAGACAAGCAGGCAAATTGCCTGTGCGAATGTGATCAGTGTAACAAGCCTACATAAAAAAAAATAAAACACGCTCACCACAGCAAACTTCAGGGGGCTCCCGCTTATATTTTCTCATTATTATCATTTGAAAAGTGGCACAAAAAAAGGTGGAGAAAGCTGAAAACGTCAGCAAAGCTGGCTTTGCTAAATAAAAATTATCCTCACTGCCAATTAGATCAGTCTCCCTCGCTGAGGAAAGCTCGGCGAGGTTTAGACTGCAAGGATAATGGGGGTGGGTGGGGAGGGGGGAGGCAGATAAGGATACAGATAGACAGAGAGATGAAGACACAAAGTGACACTGAAGCAACGGCATTCCAGCACAAACAGAGATGAAATCGCTAGCTTATGATGAGGGAAGGAGAGGACAAAGAACAGCCGACATTCTAGGGCCCAATTAAAAGAATATCCCGTTATATATGTATGTTGAAATAGACTTTAAATGAAGACTACATGTTGAGCCATTTACATTTTCTAAAATCCACCAATTTAATAAGCGCTTTGGACTAATTGGTCAGTTAATCACAGCTGGACCTGGATTTGATTGGCTCTTTTTAACTGAACAATCGCTCCAATTCTTCTAATCACAGGCGCGCAGCATCTGAATGGACACACCTCCTGGAATATCTACATTCAGCAGGTTTGCTTCATTTGAATCCGAGTGCCTGCTTTGTCTGCCAGTCGGAGACGTACTGTGACCAGACTACCTGTGTGCCTAATTGTGAATTCATGTGCTGTGGCGATTCCTAGATACACGCCTTCTCTTTAACCTTCATTTAAGTAACTCATTTGAGCTGCACATATGGAAAAAAAGTTTTTGCCAACAACTCTCAATCTCTCTATTTGCCGAGTGTTTTTTCTTGCACGCATAAAAATGCAATATTTAACTGTTGCAATCCTTTAACCTCTACATTTATTTGCATATTATACTATAGAAAATAACATTCCACCCTTATAGGTTGGTGCAGAGCTGCGAGAGTGTAAGTGATGACAATGTATGGTAGTTTAATTATGTGAGGTCTCTTTTATTGAGTATTAAGTTTGACATCAGTTTCATGAAAATGGAAAAAGTACAAAACCTTCACAATGCTGAAGAGCAGGTGATAGAGGGGTGACGTCTCCCTTAAAAGTGGGGCAGAGGGGTTTTGGAAGATGGGGGATTAGAGTGATCCTCTCCCCTCTCATCTCTCCTCCTGGCAGCCAGCAGACAGCCAGGTGGGGAGCTCTGCTTCTCTCTGATCCACTGTTTTGTGCTGCAGTTTATTAATGCTTCATTAGGGACATGGAGCTGTCAGCGCCACGCTGGCTTTACCTGATGCCCTGCCGCCACGGCATCAGCAGCCGCGCAGATGTGTGTGTGTGGAGATTGTGTGTTCGTATATATACCAGTGCACGTTTGCAGGCAGCCATGGAGTTCAGTTGTGATATCTGTGCATGTGCATCTGTGCATGCGTGTGCTCGTGTGGTGCTTCCTGTTGTGCTGGTAGTGATAAGGGTGGGAGCAGGGGGTTGGAGCTAATCAAATGCAATGATGCAATGTGGGGGAACTTGGCAGTGTGTGTTCTAATCAAGAACCCCCCGCCCCCATCACCAGTAGGAGAAAAAGAAGAAAAGAGAGAGAAAGATAGCGAGAAAAGGAAAGGCATCGTGACAGAGAGAGGGAAACCGCAATGAGGCGACTGAATTAAAATACTGCAAGAGAGCAGTGCAGATAAAGAGAAGAAGTGTGCAATAAACAGTCCTTCCAGAAAAATGTTTTTTTGTGATTGTTGCCGGCAAAAATCCTTGATTATGCGGCACGTTTTCTTAAAAAATGCGATGGAATATGTGGCACATTTTCTTAAAAATGCGATGGAATATGCGGGATATTTATGCAATTTTATGCAATGAAATTGTGGGAACTTGCAACTAGAAAAAAAAGTGATTCGATGACGTAATTACGTCACTTCATAACGTTCCCATGGCAACAGGGCTGCTCTTGTGTGAAGTAAACGCAAAATTTTTCAACTTTCTGTTAAGATATAAGTGACTTTTTTGCAACGAAAATGCGGGAATTACGAAATCATGCAAGCCCTGCATATTTTGCGCAGAAAGCGGCAATTTATGCGGGCATTTATGCGTATTTAAGTGGCCCCTGCATAAATATGCAGACTTTGGCTGATTATGCATTGAATTAGGCGATCGCATAATCGCGTTTTTCTGGAGGGACTGAATAAAAGACACCGAAATGTAAAGAATAGTTAAACATTTCTTGGGGAAATTCCAGTATTTGCTTTCTGTCCGAGAGCGAGGCGTTTGGACAGAGCCAAGCTAGCTGTTCATGTGTAGTGAGAAAGAGGTTGCTCATACTGGTCGAACCCACAGAAAATGATCACCCAAGTCTGCAGTTCCCCTCAGCTCTGGAGAGTGTTTTAGCTTCTTTTAGCTCACTGTTTTGGTTTTAACTTTATTATTTTGTTGAGTCTTACTGCCCTCATGATGAAACCTTATTTCCAGCACACGCTGCATGCTTCCCAGGACCAAATGGCAAACAGACATAGTTAGTGACTAGCTGGCTAACTTGTGTGATGTTCAGCTAGTTGTTGGTCCCCAAAGTGGCAAGAGAAACCAATAATGCAGCTTTAACGTACAGGCACAAGATTAGTATGGATGTTTTTATTTCACAAAAAGCCAAAACGAAATTTTCCCAAAATACTGAAAGCATAGCTCTTCAACACTCGCCCATTTTTCTACTCATTACCATGATTTCAATGAGGATACAACCAAGCATGAAAGCTTTCAAACTTGCTGTTCTAAACGTTCATGTGTGTCCAAAATGACTCTCTTTTTGCCACCTGAAGCACTGTATTTACTTAATGTCATTTTGTTTTCTTGCGTGTGTCCAGTTTTTGTGTGATAGTGTTAATAGATGCAGTATATAGTGCCCTCAAAAATGTAAAGACAATGGCATTTACTGTATATGAGGGTGGGGATTGTTTAAACAAAGACGGGGACAAGGAAGAGAGCAAGAAAAAGGCAGCGTGGAATGGTCAGAAAATAAACAAGATTAACTGACTAGATCAATACAGACCAAAATCCAAGAACTAAATATGGATGAGAACGTGCAGCCATACATTTAAAACAAGTGATGAGGAGCAGGAGGCAAGGATTGAGGCAAGGCCAGAGGATTAACAGTCCTACACACACACACACACACACACACACACACACACACACACACACACACACACACACACACACACACACACACACACACACACCAATGGCCAATGGCTGGAAGATGATTCTCTGTGTTTGATGTAATTCTTCAAAGAGCTCCACTGAACTGCAGCTGTTGCACTCTTTTACGCGCTTGGCTGTTTTACCCTTGAGAATGGAAAATGAACCATGAAACAGCCCTCATCATACTCCAGTCTGCTGGTGGCCACACTCACAGCAAAGCGATGATGTGTGAGCTAGAGGATGGATACCCGACCCGAGCCGAGCCCGGCGGGACCCCGGCGGTCTGGGCCGGGTTCGGACAGATATTTGGAAATGATGTTGGGGTTCGGGTCGGGCTCGGTCACATCAGCACAATAAGGCATTTCTTGTAAAATGGTGCTGCGGCTCCTTTACAGTAAGAGAGCTCAGTGCGTGTGGTTGTGTGTTGTGTGTGTGTGTGTGTGTGGAAAGCGGGCAGAAGAGAGATAGAGAAAGAGGAAGCAGACGTGTAGATGCGACCGAAGCAGAGTTGGTGGAATAAGTTTAGGTTTTGTACACAGCGTGTGCGGTGTCCGAAATAAACCCCAGACTGAAAGCCAAGTTCTTTCATTTGCTCACCAGACGTTATTCATTTTATAACGTCGGCCCTGGAGGTAACCAGTTTCCCCTGGTTTTCTGACCACGGTCGGAAACGAAGCAATCAGGAAAGGTTAACACATAGACATTTTAAATTAAAGATCTTATTAACGTGCGCTTGTTGCCCCCACGTGCGCTGATGCGCTCATCTGTTGACATTTCTGAATGCCTTCCTACAGTTGCTTAATAAAAGTGGTCTTTCCACACAAACAAACATACATGTGTCATTAGTATGAGAAAAAAATGAGATTTTAACTGTGTCGGGCTCAGACATAAACATCTTAATGTGGGCTCCGGTCGGTTTCGGTTACTGCTCTGTGGGACGCGGGCCGGGCTCGGACAGAAAAATGCGGCCAGATCCGCACTCTAGTGTGAGTGTACGGTGGCTGGCTAGTGTTTAAAACCTTTTAAACACTTTTAGGGGACAAGAACAGGAACTTTATTGTAATTGCTGAACTGAAAAAGATAAATGTTTAAAGCGCCCATATTATGCTCATTTTCAGGTTCATAACTGTATTTTAAGGTTGTACCAGAATAGGTTTACATGGTTTAATTTTCAAAAAACACCATATTTTTGTTGTTCTGCACAGCTCTCTCTCACTGCTGCAGATCCTCTTTTCACCTGGTCTCTGTTTTAGCTACAGAGTGAGACCTCTTTTCATCTTCTTCTTCTGTACTATCTTTGATTGCACTCGCACATGCTCAGTAGTTCAGATGTAGATCATGTCAGCTAACTAACTCCACAGACAGTAAAGAAAGGCTGTTTCTCCAACTTTGGTCAGTTACAAGGCAGGATTAGCTGGGAGACTTCTAAATGAGGGCGCACATGTAAGTAGTTCTTTTGTAGATTATGGTGAACTTGTGTGTGTTGTAGCAGTGCTTTGCTATTGAGAACGACGTAGCATGCTAGCGTTAGGATTAGCGTTAGCATGCTAATGCTAACGGTTAGCATGCTAACGAGCTAACGGTTGTGGTTAGCCAGCTCATTTCGGACTGTGACGTCACAGTCCGAGCCGATTTTGAAAAGCTCACCAGGAGACTGAAGGCAGGACACATTCAGAAACCGTATCTCACTCAAAACAGCATGGATGGATTTTTTTCAAAGTTTGTATGTGTGTGGAAGCACCAGAGACACAAAAGAACACCCCAAATCCCAGAAAAAGTGATTTTTTCATAATATGGGCACTTTAAGAAAATGAAAAATGAAAGATGATAAAACACTAAAATGTTGCAATACTGTATGGTTTTATGATTCCAAAATAGCCCATTTATTCTGCTGAGTGACAGCAAGAAGGTAGGACGGGATTAAATCGTCTGGATGTGGCATTTATGACAAACACAGACAGAGATGTATGTGTCTTTGAAAGGACAGCGCACTATTTTACAAAAAAACCACTTAAGATCTTCAGTGAAACATCAGTGAATATTAACACACATTTAGATACACTTCCTTTGAAGGAAACCACATGGAGCCCTGGGCAGGTACACACACAAAGAACACAACCATCTTATTTTGCGTGATATTCTGAACGATGTAAACATAATTTTCACTTGATAAAAACACACTCCTCAAAAGGGAAATTCGCACTTTTCTTGACCCTCTATAGGGAGGTCAGAGGTCAAATATAGCTGCTGAGATTGTAGAGGTATTTTCTAGACATAAAGAGTTTGTTGAAACTGGACAGGTTCTACAAAATATATAAATACAAAAATATTGATTAGTGCAGCTTAGTGCTAAAACAGCAACCGAGAGGCACTAAATGTCCTTTATGCTAATACACGTCCTGCACACGATGGAAGTGATGACATATTTTGTATTTTGTACAATTAATCCAGGCCACCCTGTCAGCAAACCGACTTACTTACAACTGACTTTATTTCAGTCCTGTAATCCATATAAGCATGCTAAAAGAGATGAAAGATATGAAGAAAAGACACAAGCTGATGGACAGTCTCTTAAACCTTGGGGACTCCATGTCACCTTAATGGCCTATGGGAAAACGTCAGCATTGCGTATTGGAAAACTGTCAGTGCTTGTGCCAAGAGGTGTGCCTCTACAGCCGCTCTGTGATCAGGAAGGCCCCCCTGATCACAGAGGACCCCTCTCACCCCCTCCACCACTCTTTACCACCAGTTACTAACATCAGGCAGAGGGTACAAAGTTCCACTGCCCCGGAAAAAAACATTTACAAAAACTCTTTTATCCCCTCTGCAATATCCACTCTGAAAACAAAAAATAGACACGGTAAAGCTGCTGTTTTTGTATGTTTTCGACCGTGTGTTTGTTTTAAATGTGCGTTTCTAATGAGCCTGTCGAAGGAACATTTCTGACAACAAAGCTATCTATCTAAAAAATTAAGGCTCAGGCCTTTTTGAAAGTAACAAAGAAGATCTTAGTGGTCATATGACAAACCTACGGCTAACTGAGACTTTCTTCGGTTGAAAAATTATCCTTTAAATTGACGAACATCATATTTGTAATCCATGGCTCAATTCAGACGGCATCAAAAAATAATTTGCCTCTCCCCGTTAACTACCGTTCATATTTTTTCCGAATTAAGGTCCCATGAGGTCCCCCGGAAGGGGCGTGACTTCGGCTCTCTATGGTTCACTGATGAAATGCTTTCAACACTAAAACTTCCCTAAGAGCAACAAACAGAAAACTTCAGTGAACATAATAGTTTAAAAGCTGAATAAATCCAATGTGCAAAAAAACACCTTTATCGCCACATACTGACAACAAGATAAAAACAGAAAGATGCTGGGTTTGAAACAAATGAACTTCCATCAGTGAGCGATGCATTTCGAGTGTCCTCCCGGATACATTTGGACTAAGTGTCGCATATGCTACAAGTTTCCTTTCATCAGCTCCTGATTAACCGCCGGTGGTGGTGGGGAGCCAAAAATAAGCACTGATGTGCAGCGAAGCATTGGCTAATCATACTTGGCCTTTGCCATAAACATTTGTTAATGAGTGATGGCCGCTGGGCGCAATATGCTGTTCAGAGCTGCTAAAAAGTCAGTTACAGTAGGTGTTGGTCCTCAGCACAAACACTGGCACATCCTTATGAAGACAAACAGTGTCAGCACACACTACACATGAATGCATGATGGGTTTAAAGACGTGCACTCAAAGTCTCATAATTCACTCTGCTTCGTCTTTCTTCTCGACAGTCTTAAATAAATGCGTTTAACAGTTCACTAACTGATATAAAAGCCATAGCATCTATTGCCACTTCATGAAAGCTGTCCTAAAGTCAGTGGTTCCCAATGTGGAGGCCAGGGCCACAAAATGAATAAAAAAAAAAAAAACATGTCTGCTACACAAAATTGAGTTAATTTTTTTCTAATATAAAATCTCATTTTTTAGGAACTGCAGGAGAATTTTACCTCTCAGCAATTCTAAAAAAAACCCAGCTAAACTGAAGCAATATGAGAAGGGAACATCACTGTGTGATTGAAGTGCTCGCAGCTCATACAGTAGCACGTGGTTTGGCTTTAAATGGTCAGAAGCCAGTACGCTACGCTGACTCACGACTTTAGTGTTTTCAGTGATTTCATTTTGGAACAAACTGAAACATCAGCAACACCAAAAAAAAAAAAAAACAAGAAATTATCTCTTGTAGCAAATGCACAAATTATACAGTAATGAGGAACCAAATATTGAGACCTAATTGAAAACATAACAAACATCCAATGAATTATAATTTAAAACTTGTGTTTATCAATTTATGTCTCTCTCTCACACACACACACAGACATTTGCAATCAGATAAAATCCTCAAATCGGCGCGCACATTTCAGCCTTTTTCTCTGGGAAAGACTGCAGGAGCAAATAATAGATGAAAACAACTTGGATTAATTCTCTTCCTTTTCTGGCAAGCATTATTATCACAGGCAGGCAGTGAGTGAGTGAGTGAGTGAGTGAGTGAGTGAGTGAGTGAGTGAGTGAGTGAGTGAGTGAGTGAGTGAGTGAGTGAGTGAGTGAGTGAGTGAGTGAGTGAGTGAGTGTGAGTGTGTCTGTCTCTGTCTATTATTCTAATTGTGACGAAAATTGTTCAATCTCGGACTGAGAAAAACACATTTTAGGTAGAAATGAAGGTACATTGGCTTGTTCTCACAATCCTGACAAAGTTAGAATGAAGTTAATGTGATTAGAATAAACAATAAACAAAGCAGTATTCACATTGTTGCCAGAGAAAATAAACAATGTGGTCAGCATCCCCAGTCAAGTGATTTTGATAAACGCTATAAAAGTGACCTATTCTATCCACTGGCAACCAACATTTTAAAGCTCTTTCATTCCACTATAAACAGAGAGAAAGTGTTCAAAAGTGGGCATGCTCCACTGCGACAAAAAAAAAGGGCATGGAAGACTGTTAGCTCCTGGGTGTAAAAGCAAGTCACTGTGAAATGTTTTGTACAAAAGTGTGGGTTCTTCAAAATGAATGAAGTACATGATATACACATCTAATGCAGTGCCATGCTGCCACTTTTTGCCACTTCAGAAAGTTACAGCTTTTATAGGATGAGTGGAATAGTTTTCAGGGAGAAACAATGACATTCTTTAAAGAAACTGCTATTTTAGTAGCTTAAATGAAAGAATAATAATGTTAGTTAAAATTTTTTAAATGAAATCATTTTTCTTTTTTTCCAAGGCATCATTTTAAAGTTCTAATCTTTAAGATTTTCTCTGAATCAAATGCTTCGTTTATTTCTTACCATTTATGGCCAGCATTTTTCAACAATAATGCATTTTCTTTTCTTCTTTAATTACCTCTTTATATTGCAAGTTTTCCTTGTTACTGGCGGAGTTCGCCATTGGCACGTCATATTCAAATTGCCTACGCACACACATTTGCATGTGCGTACTTCATCATTACTGTGCGTAATTTTATCTTATGTTACCCTCACGGTGTACTGATGGCTGTCTTACAGATGCATTAAGGCTCTGACGCACCAACCTGACGGCCGACCGTCGGCAGAAAAGGCAGTCCGACTGATCAGTCGGCTCCCGTCTCTCAGAAAAGTGCCTCGGAACACACCGAAGCGTACTTACGAAGCGTGCGCGAGACATAACACATCTCCATAACAGCAGGCGCCGCTAATCTGTATTGTCGCCCAAAAAATGAAAACCGGAAATGAGTCTCTCTAGACTTTGTAAACACAGAGCACGCTGTCAGTCATTGTTTTCATCGGAGAGTGTTGATAGCAGTCAAGAAGGATCGTTGTTGTCATTACTCGCTGAACGGAGGAAATACGATTGTTAGTATAAGAAGATACTGGCGTTGTCCGCTCTTGGGCTTCTTCTTGTGGAAGAAGCACTGATTCGCTAGTCGAGGGCTAGCACTCCACCAATCAGATTGGTCAATGAGTCCGACTGCCCACTGGCCGATTCAACAAGTCAAATCGGCCAAAACGAAGGCTCCTCCGACTGACGACGGCACGGAACACACCAAACAGACTCGAGTCACCGACCTCGCCAGACAATGACTACGTTTACAAGCTGTCAATTTTCGGGTTATGGTCGGGTTAAGGTCACTATTCGGGTTTCTGAAACATTCGGAATAACCCGTTTACATGCGTGACATACATGGAATTTGTAATCAATTGGCAATATCCCGACGTAAACGGCGACGCACGGTTAGCGTCTGGACGTAGCCTACGGACAACCTTAAGACGCAATAACTTTTCGGTCACCTTCTTATAAATCTCACTATCTCGCTACTTTCTGCCATCAACAAAAGACATTATATTCATGGTTTTCACCACACTAATAAAGAAATTGGTTTCCTTCTCGCTCCAAAAGTGTGGTGCTGTGCTGCGTCTCGCCATGTTTACCTCTACTTCTTGTTTACTTCCGGTATACTGCGCGCAGGTTTTCTGCATTGACATATATATAACTATATTATTATAATATATAATTATTATTATAACTATGTTTTCTGGCGCATACAAGAAGTTCCTCTACTCAAAAGACCAAGATTCCTTGAGAATAAAACATGCGCAGAACACAAATCAATGTTCCTTTTGATGAGGATATGCCGATACGCGTTTACATGACCAAAATTTCGGGTTAGAAAAGGGGTAACCCAGGTAGCATATTCGGGTTTTTAAAAACCGGAATATGAGCATATTCGGGTTTTTGCCGGTGTTTACATGGCCGTGCGCGACCGGGTTATTGCTAATATTCCGGTTTTGAACGGGTTATTGGCTGCATATAAACGTAGTCAATAATCGGGTTGGTGTGTCAGAGCCTTTAGAGCTCTAGTAAGTTACTGCTAATGCAAACCAAACATGTTCTACTGCCTGGGTGGCTTTTATTATGAAACGGGAAATGTAATTTGTTACATTTTTAATAATGATTCTACGTAACAAGACGTGGTCATTTTCTAAACTTTTTGCCAGCGGATCAGTATTCAACTTAAAAATGTTACTCACAAGAGCTGAGTCTCTACATAGTTACTTCTTCAGCACTTCTCAGTCCTGTTCCTGGGGACAAAAGCCTGCTGGGTTTCTCTCCTCCCAACCCCATTCACATTCCAACCCAGGTGTGAACAGTCTCATTAGATCGCTAACATGAACAACAGCAGGACTCTGGGTCCAGACGACCTGAATCAATAACTACTGCACTACTTCATCTTGGCTTTGAGACGAGACAATGCGAGCTGATTCACATTCACACGCACACGTGACTAAATCCATGCGACTGAATATCTCAACACCAGAAGAAGGTCAAAGTTGAAAGCAAGGACCATCTAAATTGCCCTCTACTGCCACAATGTGAACACAGCATTAAGGCCTTTGTATGGTTGTGCATACCCCCGCAGACCCCTCTGTGTCTACGCCGTAGCCCGACATGCACCCCCCCTTGAAAAATGTAACTACACGTCGCAGCGACGCACGTCGTCCGGCCGTGGCTTGGTAGCGTTGCATTTCCCCTGACTCGTTTCCTGGTTCTCCTTCTCCATAAACAACATGAAATCAAGGAGAGATTTCCCACCGTGGTCAGAAAACACAGTGGAGACACTTTGTTTGTTGTTGTTTGTTTGTGTCGGCACATGCTCCGAAGCTAATCGCCGTCACTCTCTCACTTCTCCCTCGCTCTACCACACACTCACCACCACACACACACACACACACACACACACACACACACACACACACACACACACACACACATGCCGGCTCGACACACACCAGCGCACAAGTATAAACATCAGGCCACTCTCTGCAAAGCTCTGCGTGGAGCCTGCGCAGGACCATAAAACGGCCTTTACTCTGGGGAGTGAGTGCAGTCAATGGAGTGTCCTTAAATAAGGTGTGTACCTTAAGGTGTTGAGTATAAATGTGCAGTGAAGAATATACAGTATATATATATATATATATATATATATATATATATATATATATATATATATATATATATATATATAGGTTTAAAACTATTTATTTTTAACTGTTAAACATCATTGTATATACTTATGATCATGTTCTGCTGCACACACTTTAAAACCAAATGATTAATGAACTCAAAAACCAGTAACCAGTTTTTGTTTGGTGTACAGACAAGCTGTTCTCGTTTGTCTCTTTCCGTCTCGTTATGCCAATAAAGTCACTGACTGGAAAACACACACACACACACACACATTGTGAGCTGAGTTGGTAGTTTTCCTCATATTTTCCACACTGCTCTGCCTGTATTATTTTCACTCCTTTCTATGTCTCCTAAAGTATGCGCAGGGAAAATAACAAATAACAATGTATTATTCAGTAGAAGCCAAATGCATAAATACATTAAAAAGTCTCAAAACACCACCCCTTGTCTGGTATTAGCAGGTGTGTGTGTGTATTTGTGTGTGTGTGTGTGTGTGTGTGTGTGTGTGTGTGTGTGTGTAGTTAATCGGTATTTTGCCTGCAGGTTTCACCTGAGAGGTGAACGCTGGATAGAGAGAGAGATGAAGAAGACAGGATTTGTCTTACAAGTATCAGTGGACGCGGAACAGCACGTAACGATGGATAGAGGATTCCAGCATAGCCCATTATCATGTCATGTCTCTGTGTGTGTGTGTGTGTGTGTGTGTGTGTGTGTGTGTGTCTGTGCGCGTAGGACGATAACAAGAATGTATATTTTTCCATCTATCTGTTTGCAAAATGCCTAAAGTGTGTGTATATTTCACTAAGTATGCCTGTGTGTGTTTGTGTGTGTGTATGTGTGTACATGCATAGGGGTATAAATGCAGTATCATTACACACACACATACATAGACGCACACAGTCAGTCTGTCAGGTTCTGCATGTTGTGGTTATGAATACCAAGCAAGAGTCAATGCCTCAGGGAAATGAAAGCACGAAAACCAAGTTATTTACAATGACCTCTCGCCCTGTGTGTTAGAGTGTGTGTGTGTGTGTGTGTGTGTGCAATGCACATAAATGTGTTTAGCAATCACGCCG
This sequence comes from Perca fluviatilis, assembly GCF_010015445.1. Lineage (NCBI taxonomy): Eukaryota > Metazoa > Chordata > Actinopteri > Perciformes > Percidae > Perca > Perca fluviatilis. The sequence goes on along the minus strand of NC_053116.1, from coordinate 30,383,610 downwards.
AAGGAATTTGATTACTCTGTGTATGTGTGTGTGTATGTGTGTTAATGTTACTACTGATTAGAGTAGCAGCAAGAAAAAGAAAGAGGAAAACGGAAGAGAAGGAAGGGACTGAGAGAAAGTGAAGGAGATAGAAAGCAGTAGGAAGCTGTGGACGGTGACAGGGTCATTTTTGGCTGGTCCAACAGCGAGCAAAGGGCAGATGAAATGAGAGAGACATGAGGAATGAAGAATGGACTCAAAAGGAAGAGGTTGGGAAGAGGGAAAAGGGAGGCAGGAAATGAGGGTAGAATAGAACAAGGGAGTGGGAGGAGAGAGTGAGAAAGGCAGGGAGGGAAAAAAACTAGGAGGGAGATAAAGGGACAAAAAGAGGGAAGGGAGGAAAATTGGAGAGACGAAGCAAAGAAGGAAAGGAGGGTAGAAGGAATGAAAGGACAAAAAAAAAACAAGGAAAATCAAAACAGAATTGTCAGTTAGACTGTGCAGAACTCTGTTATCTGCTCTGGCAAAGCCAAAATTCATCTCCACCAACTACAGCTATAACCACCAGTCCATTGTCACCGGGGGCAACCGGGCGTGTCACCGGGGTAACAAAAGAGATCGTCAGAGCATGAGCAAAAAGAGAAGTAGAGGAAGAGGAAAAAGAGGGAGTCAGGAATCAGGAAATGGAGGGGTAAAGGAGAGATAAAGCATGTTGGCTTTCATCTCCTGTCTCTCCAGCTCTGCTCCAGAATGAGGACTTTGCTTGCAGGAGATTTTCCTGAAACCTTCCCTCCCAGCCAGCTTTGGGCCAAACAAGGGGATAAATCAGGGCTCTACCCGGCCCAGCCCGGACACCTTAACAACCAGCCACACCAGCACCAGACAAAAGACAAAAAGTACAGCTGGGGTAACAAACTCAGGCCAGAGACGGCTTTAGCTTTCTGGGAAAAATACCTTCCGATTGGTGGAAAATGAAAGGAAAATTAACACAAATGGTCTCAGTGAGGTGAGGTGTAGCTTTATAGCTCCTTGTCATCGATGCTTTTATGATGGTGGTGGAAAGAGCTGTGTAACGTGTTACTCCAAAATCTCACATAGGTGTTGTAATTAGACTGTGGTGCGTGGTTCCGATCATTTTCATACTAATCAAAAGGAAGGAAGCGTAAAAATGTGTTTTTTCATTTATTCAGGGTCTCCTTACATTTGTCACCATCTAAATGTAACAGCTAGTTCCATTCGCACATAACACATTCGATAACAGCAATTCAGTGCAGCATGTTCTGCAAAAAACGCGTTTTCGCATACACAATACACAGATACTAGAGCCCGACCGATAAAGGATTTTTAAGGCCCATATCCATACAAATAATTGGTGATTTAAAAATCCGATATTCCGATATATCGGCCAATATATATTTAAAAAAAAAAAATCCCGAAATGCGTAACAAAACATAAACAGATTTCCTTAACATTAGTTATTTGTAGTTATTTATGAGTCCTCACTAAAATAATATGATGTTTGTTTTATTGTCACAACAGAACAGAGGAACATCAAACTATATTAAAGTTCTGATAAATAAAATGTATAAAAATACAAACTTAAAGATAATTAACTTAAAGTCCTTTGAAGAAAAACACAATAACCAACAGAGACGTTGTAGAGCGCCCTCTGGTGGACAAACTATACAACACCAACACTCAGAACATGGTTGAAGGGTGTCTCGTCCGTTTTTTATTTTATTTCTTAAATATTCATTTATCGGCCATTATAAATGCCGATACCGATAGTTTGGAAAATGCCTAATATCGGCCCCCCGATATATCGGTCTGGCTCTAACAGATACAATGTGTGGCTGTGGCTCCGAGGTAAAGTGGTTGCCCTTCAACCACAAGTGCGCCGCCCTCCTTCATTTTTTTTTTACCGTTTCGCTTCGTTTTTGTTTTGTTTTCGTATCATTACATTCTGTATATCTACAAGTATATCCAAAAAGGAGCACTCACAAATAAGGACTTATGTTCTTGGCGAATACATTTAGAAGAAAACGTAATTTTTGCCGGGATAACATTTATTTTGACACCAGTGGCCGGTGGTGTTAAAATGATAACCATGCTCAAGTTCAGACAGAGTTGATATTGGAAGCCAAATACAGTAAGAATTTTGCAGATGTTTAATAAAAATATATCCTCATTAAGTTGATAGAAAGTGTAATCTGGCCGGTATTATGGCTGCTATATTTGTTAATGTGAGATAGTTGCATATGAGACAGGTTTGAGCCTTTTAAGTTAAATGAATGCAACTGCATCAAATCCCTGAACAGCTCTGACTTTTATCTGTATAGCTCAAGCTGCACCACATACTTAATGTTTAAGATGGAGAGGTTCACCTGCTCCTAGTATTGGGTCTGACAGCCTGCGGTATGTTAGAGCAGACAGAGCAGCAGGTGTGGAGTACTGATGCCTTTCTCCTTTCACTGTGAGCACACAAGAGTGTGTGGGTGCTGGAGAGATAAAGCCCTCTCTAAAGCAGAGAGAGAGAGAGAGAGAGAGAGAGAGAGAGAGAGAGAGAGAGAGAGAGAGAGAGAGAGACTGATCGAGTAGGAGACAGCGGGCCGTGCTTATGGCCATCTCTCAAGAACACACACGTGTGCACGCGCGCACACACGCACACACACACACACACACACACACACACACACACACACACACACACACACACACACACACACAAAATCAATCTCCATTGATCACTCTCTTGAACCCCAGTGACCTCACCACAAACTCCACACCACACACTCCACTTTTTTCTTCTTTTTACATTACTTGTTGCACTCCTTCAAGAAAAAAGTCAAAAAAAGAATAAAAAGTCCATGTTCCGCTAGAGTGGCCACACAAGATGAGTTCTGCAGCACTTCTATGGCTCTCTCTGGGAGAGGGAGTGTATTTACCACTCCGCTCCAAGTTCAATATTAGGAGAGCCAACATGGTGCGTGTTCCCCAGCCGATTGTAGCGTATTGTAGCACACACGCACGCACGCACGCACGCACGCACACACACACACACACACACGCACGCACGCACGCACGCACGCACCGCACGCACGCACACACACACACACTAACTTGGCTAAGTGGACAAGTCTCTTGTCTCTCTCTAAACCAGAACGCTTCTGCTGGCTGTGTCTACAGTATCTCTAGCTCTGAGTTCTTTCTTTCCTTAACTGACTTTTTTCTTCTCGCCTTGTGTTGTTGGGTACTCCAGCTGGGCCAATTTAAACGTGGCTTCTCCTTTTAATTTCGATAATATCAGAGGCTATTATCTGCTCACCGCCTGCCTGCTTGACCGCTAGAGATGTAACCCCGCCCATCCTAAATCATCCATCTAGAACAAAAGGAAGATAATGAGGAAGCTGACGAGGAGCTAGTCTGACCCATTAAGGGCTAGGTTATGGGAATATTAGAGCGGAGCACTGGGGGCAACTAAGTGCCCACGCTTCAACGATGTGTGGGTCGTTTTGTCCTGCCCTCCGGAGGGGACTTACACCGTTACCTTGGCACTTGAATGTTGTAATAGTCAGTTCAGCATTATGGGTGAGGTGCTAAATGAGTATGGTTTCAGGGGATTTTGACATTGTTATGCCAAACTGAGCTAAGCTGAACTGTGCAGTATGAAGAGTGGGAATATCTGGGCATCTGCCAGTAGGGGAGGACTGGGAACACGGCAACATTCCAACAACAATGTCTGACAAAGTCCAGGTTGTAAAAATGCCACTTTATTGCAGCTCCAACCGCAGGAGAGCTCTCCCAATATGTTGGTAAAAAATCCATCATTGAACAGGAAAACTGTGTGCACACAAATATGGTAAGCAGAATGGGACAGAGTTGTGCCAGGAAGCCAGGTCTGTAAGCAGTTCAGCCCTAATTTTACTGTTCATCTTTTTTTCCTCTTCCAAATAAGTTAGGCTAACTTGGAAGATCAGGTGACTGCTCATGCTTCCTGCTTTAACTTAGCAAAGATGCCGACCGATCCTAAATCTAAACAATTAACTTGGTGAATACAACGGTATTACCAATAGGAACAAGGGCGAAAATAATAATGAAAAAGAACTAGGGTTGTATTAAACCAGAATTTGCCATTAACATAGGCAGATAAAGAATGACCACAGAAGATTTTCTCATAACACGCATGTTCTTGTACTGCACTCCCCAAGAACTCTGTGTTCTTTGAAAAGTAGTTTGATTCTATGGTTACATGTAAAGGACATACCATTAGCATCAATTATATTGGACTATTTTAAATGCAGGCAATGGAGGAAAAAAGGTGTTGTTCCTCCTTGTTCCAGATGTGATGTGTGTGTTATAAAAGAGAACATCTCTGTTCTGGTGGTGAGCATGTAATTACAGTATTATCAGCAATACTATCATCATTATTAGTATGTTTTACCTTTTTTTCTTCTTCTAGTGACTGCCTACTGTTGTTGGCAGTGGTAATTATGGTGCTTCTGATGGCCTTAACCATCCATAAACCATCATTACAGCACTCACACTACTTTCTCTTACTGGATTTAATCTACTTCTGTATTCTGTTCCCTTATTCACTTACTCACTCACTTGCTTGCTCGTTACCCCCTCGTTCACTAAATGTTTCATATCTCATTCCTCTTTCAACATCATTCCCTCCCACCCTAATTTTACTGTTTATCTTTTTTTCCTCTTCCAAATAAGTTAGGCTAACCTGAAAGTTCAGGTGACTGCTTATGCTTCCTGCTTTAACTTAGCAAAGATGCCTATCATAAATCTAAACAATTAACTTGGTGAATACAATGGTATTACCAATAGGAACAAGAGCAGATAAAGAATGACCACAGAAGATTAAAGAACTATGTAAGTAAGTGGCCACTGTGGCCCTAAGTGATAATTACAGGTTAATGGTAAATGCAAAGATGTAGTGTACATGCAGCACAAAGAAAAGAGTCATAAAGTCAACAAACATACTCAGTAATATCAGTTGCAAAGCAAGTTTGGCTAAATATTAGCAAGCATAAACTACTGGTCATACCAGAGCGAGTGAGGCTGTGCTGTACTAGTCAAACCCCCCCCCGAGTGTGTTGAAGTGGGCAAGGATGCCATTTGCTGTTTGATTTGGAGGAAGAATGTGTTATTTTTCCTTTTAAAAGTTAAGCAGTCTTACTTTAAGTAAGCACCAAAATGCTCACTTTGGGAAACGTAGCAGTGTCAGCATCCTACAGATGTCAGGGACCTGCTGGTTGACGCTTCCCTCCTCTTTGGAAAAACACACCCCAAGCCTTAGACTTCTGTTTACCGCTAACAACATGCTCCATATAACTCCAGTCCTTTTAAAAGGGGGGATAATCTGCGAGAAAAAAAACTTCTTTTGTGGCTTCACTCCTGAATGCCAGATAAGACTCCCGAGTTGATTTGAATTGGACATGACGGCGTCTTAGAACGCTAGCCAATTCACTTACCCCAATGAAAACCCACCATTCAAATCGAATGAGTCAAACGAGGCTTCGCACAAAAGCACCAATCCAGCCGCCCACACTATTCTTAAAGTTAAAAGCTCTCTCATTCTCTCAGCTCTCTCTCGCGCTTTCTCCTTCCCATTTTTGCATTTCTCTTCCTCCATCAGCCCTGACAACTCCATAATCTCAGCCAGAGTGACCTGTCCAGACCCTGTGTACCGGCTGAAATGATTGGAAGCAGAAAGAGAATAAGAACCTGTCACTCTACTTCCTCTGACCTGCTAACCCCCTCTGTCTCTTTCTCACACACACACACGCAGACACACACACACACACACACACACACACACACACACACACACACACACGCACACACACACACACACACACACACACACACACACACAGACCCTGGCTGACACGCACTCTGGTACCTTTACCTCTACCTACAGTACCTAGGAACATTCAAAGTACAAATGCAAATATCCTTCAGTTCAGCGATACAAAAACATCTTCTGAGGAATCTTAAACCACAGCTTACAACTTGACTACATCTTTAAACCCTGTTACATTCCTTATATCCTTTAATTCTTTGGTCGGCCGCCCTCCCGAATACTGTCTATTGACAAAAGTCGCGACGTTTTGTGTGGGAGCTTTCAACAAAGCTGTTGCAATGGAAGCAAAGGTAAATATTACCTACAGATGTCAGCTAGCTAGGTGGTTGGCACGCACTTCACTGTGACTGCTTGCATCAAGTTTATTATAACGCTTTCTGGTGTGTCACTTTAAAGTCAAAACATAATATCTTGATTTCAATTTAATAAAAGCACTGGTGTCAGTGTTGAGTCCACAGCAAAATGTGAATTGCACTTGCCACCTTTTTTCACAGCACCTACCATTTTTGCCCAAAGGTAATCAAAGGACAGATCAACAACAACAAAAATCAATCAATGTGCCAACTTCATGTCATGGTTAATTCTACATGGCCCACACTGAAATGTAAAATATTTAGACTTTACTGCAGGATGTGTGAATGCAGTCGACTCTAAATGGTCCTGATGAAATGGTGACTGTGGGTGAATTTTAAAGGACCGCATGAATAATCATAAAGGATGCAAAGTGATATTTTGGGGGGTCTATTTTTCTCATAATCATTGCTTTTTTAAACATTTGTGCACTGATTACAATTCATAATAATAAGGCACTGCTTTGTCAAAACTAAATAGAGGTGAAAGAATGAGAAACACGGGAGGTTGATAAACAAGCTTTACCTTATTTTCCTTATTTTAAAAAAAAACAATTCAAAAGGCAGTTGTTAATGCGCTTCTTCAGTGATTAACACGTATGTTCTTGTACTGCGCTCCCCAAGAACTCTGTGTTGTTTGAAAAGCAGTTTGATTCTATGGTTACATGTAAAGGTGGACATACCATTAGCATCAATTATATTGGACTATTTTAAATGCAGGCAACGGAGGAAAAAAGGAAGGAAAAAAAACAAACAGCTTTTGACTCCTTGTTCCGGATGTGATTATAAAAGAGAAAATCTCTGTTCTGCTGGTGAGTATGTAATTACAGTATTATCAGCAATACTATCATTAGTATCCTTATTATTATTATGTTTTACCTTTTTTTTTCCTAGTGACTGCCTACTGTTGTTGCCAGTGGTAATTATGGTGCTTCTGATGGCCTTAACCATCCATAAACCATCATTACAGCACTCACACTACTTTCTCTTACTGGATTTAATCTACTTCTGTATTCTGTTCCCCTATTCACTTACTCACTCCACTCACTCACTCACTTGCTCTTGTTACCCCCTCGTTCACTAAATGTTTCATATCTCATTCCTCTTTCAACATCATTCCCTCCCGCCCTCTCCAGATGCGTCTCATTTTTGTACTCTCTGTTCCCCCTGTCCTTTACATCTCTTTACTTCGTCTGTGCCAGTGGTGAGCAGTCACCAAGCTTGTTATTAGTGCCAGGTTCAAGCCGACACTGTAATCAGACCCCTGGAATTAGCAGTGGGCCCACACTGGCAGGCAGGCACGACTGACAAAACAATATAGCTATTACTGAGGCTGCTTCAATGTTGCAGCTTTGGCAGGAATCCGCTGCTCCCCTCAGAGCCCTGGATCTTGATAGGCTTTGCTAAAGAGAAGCAATGAGAGGTACAGCAGGAGTATAGGCACCCACCAGGGGCTAAGGGATAAAACACACACTGGATGGCTACCAATGGGAGCAGTGGCACACTTTTTGTTTTTGAAGGTGCAGGTGGTGCTTAAGCACTGGGAGTGTAGCTATATTGAAAAGACAATAGACTGGACATAATGGGGAGGTGCTTTATTATTGGGGGATAAAGCTAGGAAGGCAAAGCCTGTTGTATTAGGACAGGGTGTAAGGGAAATCCATTTATTTGACAATAACATACAATTTAGTGTCACTCAGAGACTTGCAGCTTTGTGTTTGATGAAGTAGCCATACTAGTTTTCTGTCCAAAAGATCAAACAACAGTCTTAAAAAATGATGTTCCAATACAACGAAACATCCATTCTCAATTACGTTTCGAGGGAAACTAATTTTCCAGGCTGTTGGGAGAAGTTAGCCTTCTGGATTTTCTGCCTGAAAGCCGCTTCTGACCGGCACACACTGGGAAACGGTCGCTGTTTTAAACGTGGTTAACATTGTGAATTGAACCAAAACAACTTGGTTGGGTTTAGAAAAAGATGATAGTTCGGATTAAAATAATTACATTTGTTACGTAATTTAAGTTATATACCGTACGTAAGTTAAGGACGTGACAAACTTTGATTAGAGACGTATTTGTGATACGTCAAAGAGAAATCTGGGACACAATACGCTTCGCTCAAAACATAATTGAGAATGCAGTTTCGGTGTATGGGAACGTCATTTTTAGACTGGATCCAAACGTCCCAAGTTCTGTGTCTATTTTTTCAAACCCCAACATTCAACCTGTACTTCACAGCTTTGAAATTGAACTTAATAGAGAGTGTCAGTCTCGGGTCAGATTGCTTTCTGAAATATTGTAGGTTCAGTGACCTTTCGAGGATTTATCTTTTCTGGATCAAAGGCCCCAGTTTGATCTCTCAGAATGTTTAAACCCTGCGTATACTAATGCTAACTCTTCAAAAAAAAAAAAACACTCACTGACACACAAAATTCTGCTTATGCAAAGTCTGGTTTGGAGTGTGGTGATCTCATAGATACAGAACGGCAGATAAACGGTCAAATATGCTCGACCTATATTGTCTTCCAATGTGAAAATGCTTTGAAATGCTGTGAAAACATTTGTTCATTTTAACTATGAGCATAAAAAAAAAAAGTATTTAAATGTCAAACTTTGAATCAACTTTTCTTTCTATCTTAACAGGTAATTAAGTCTCAAATTCATACTCTTAAAATATTGAATAGGATGGGATGCCGTGATTTAGACTACAGCCACACAGCAGGGGATAGACGTGCTGCTGTGATCCTGTTTGAAAGCAGGGCCGACCCGTGACGGTCTCTCCCCCTTAGCTGTGCTCTCAGATGCTGAATGTATGTGTGTCTGTGCTGGAGTCCAGAGAGAAAGCTCTGCTTATTAAAAGTGTCTCTGTGTTCAGCTCTAAGTACTTTTGTAGCTTCTACCTGAGTCTCTGCGGTTTGGAGTTAGTTCCTGGTTTTATTTTCACATTTGCAGCCTTATTTTCCTTATTGCTTTCGGGCATATTGGATACTTTGTCAAGTTACTGCTGATGCAAACTGAACCTTTCCTGCTGTCCCTGCTTCACGCTACAAGCTTCCCACTGGCGAACCAGTGGGATGCTTTTATTGTGAAGAAGTTATAGGAAACCCAGTGTGTTCATCACCAAGTTAGCGGAGCTTCATTAGCAGTGCTATTCTTCAATAAATACTACAGAAAAACCCGGATTGGTTACTTTGCACTGAAAGCACAAGGCTTTGTCTCAAATCATCGTTGTTAAACTGGATATCTCCTGTCAGTGTCTCTAAGAGCGGTTGGTTGATAGGCAGGAGGTGTTACTTACAGCAGGGCCCCTTGCGCAGAACCTTAATTCGTCTCTGTGAGTTGCACTGGGCTTTCTCCAGCTCGCACTCGTTGGAGTAGGTGGACGAATCCGAGCCGCAAACAGGCGCCACCAAGGACGGGCAATCCACTCTCTTGCAAACGCACTCAGCCTTGGCCGGGTCAGTCTTTTCACGCTCACATACAGCGCCGAAGCCACACAACATCCCTCTGCAACCTGCCAGACAGGAAGAAAAAAAGTTTTAGGTGTTAGGATTGATACAAGACCATGATATGAGCATATTACTTTCGGTCACAATTTCAAGGTCAGTTACAGATGCTCAAAGCTGTCTGACAATCCTGCACAACGCACGGTTTAGTTTTCATGAGTAAAGGCAAACAAAGTTTACGTTTTAACAGCAGACGGGCACGTCTTTGAACAGGTTCATCTCACTATGCGTCAGCCGTTGCGGTCTTTGTGCAGAACTCTACACAGTTCAGCTGCACAAATGCATCAGGGATTAAATGTGATCCTGGCGTAAAGCAAACAGATGCTCTCAATTCATTCAGGAAGAATCTGTCCACCCATGCAGAGCAAGCACAGTGTGTTGTTGGGCGTGCTGAGCTTATTGCGAAATTTGGAAACGGTTCAATGTTAAATTTTTTTAAAAGTCAGCATCAACGTTAAAATCAATCAACAGACAGCAGGCAGAAACATAGTCTGGTGGAGAGTTTTATTTTTCATCCTCTGAAGAGGCTGCACTCTTTGAAATATCAATGATGCACCGTCCAGGAAAACATAGAGGGACGGCAACACGAAGACCAACAGAGGTTAGCCAAACTACACAAGTCAAGCCACAACAACTCTTAAGGCTTTGATCCCAAACTTTCCACCGACTCCTCAGCTTTGATCAAGCAAGAAACAGCAAACTGTGAACTTTGTTAGAGGCTGCTAAATGCGCAAAGCAAACAGGGAGTACCTGTGTGCATATGTGCTCGTGTTGTGTGTACATAACATGAACTTAGAGAGTAATTCAACCGTGTTGTGGCAGCTACAGCTGCTGTGGCTCTGTGCCCACTTTGAGGGCTGTTGGGCAGCCAGCTGGCGTGACGTCCTTGCTTCAGCACTGGGGGATGTTAAAAGAGACGGCAAGCTCTCTCAGGTAGCCAACCTGATTGGAAATCAATGGACGCAAGCACCTAAAAATCCACTTTTTAGATAAGTCCTCTTGGTTGAAGGGGCAAACAACCATTGTCACTGCTGAGGATATACATGTCACACACACACACACACACACACACACACACACAAACACACAGATATTTCTTATCAGTGGCTCCCAGGCCAAAAGTAAATGCAAGGCAGCATGTCCACTTGGAGTCGCTGGCAGGTGGCTTTTGCAGTACTGGATAGACAGAAAGTCTGATACACACACACACACACACACACACACACACACACACACACACACACACACACACACACACACACACACACCTTTGTGAGCAGCATGGACAACTGGTCCAGCATCTGCCCAATGCATCTCATTCTGTCTCTCTGCCCACACAGAAGTGTGTGTGTGTGTGTGTGTGTGTGTGTGTGTGTGTGTGTGTGTGTGTGTGTGTGTGTGTGTGTGTGTGTGTGTGTGTGGAGTGACAGGCGAGGAGGCTGTTTTTGACTTGCCCACTGTTCCCTGTGGGAGAGCGCCTGACAGCTACCTGAGCTCACTCTCTTTTGTACCAGGGAAAAAAGAAGTTATCGTGTGTGTATGTGAGAAGCTATCCATGAATGCATCTGTATTGCTGACATGTCTGTGTGTGTGTGTGTGTGTGTGTGTCTGAGAGGTGTAGGCATTAGTTGTCTCACACACGCACATGCAGCCAGGTGCTAGCATGAAGGTCTTGTCATGACTGGCCCAGTGTTCTGCCATCACTTCTCACCACGCGCTGTGTGTGCGTCTGTGAGTTTGTGCATGCGCGTGTCAGCATGTGGCTCGGAGGCGAAGCCATGCGAGCAGAGTGACAAGAGGTGAAATTCAATCGAACTGTGTCAGATGTGTACAAGAGAGAGGGAGAATGTCTGATAGCATGACAGGGAGAAAAAAAACCTACAGGAGACAGAGGTTGCGGGTGCCCAAAAAGAATCTCTCTGTGGTTTAAATGCATCAGCTGTGTTCCTTAACCATATAAAACAATATTGTTATTAAAATAGCTCACAAAAAATACATATTGTAAACACTGACAGTGAACACACCAACCTGCAGAGAAAAAATTCACGAATGCCAGCAATGGTTTGTAACCAGATCTCTTCTGCCATGTTTTCCTATAAGAAAATCTCACTCTAGCCTCGAGCTTAGCTGACTAAAGACTGACAGCAGAGCTTAGGGCTCTTTCAAAGCGAAGGTATCAAGTGCAGGCCCTGGACCGAGTGTACCAATTCATACTCATGTGCTAGGAGTTCTTTCCTGGGAGAAATACACCTGGTACATGACAAAAGAAACACGACACTTTCAACGATCCTAAAGAAAAGGCTAAAAACAAAAGTGCACCACTGACGAAAGTGATAACAATAATAAATTTGAACTGTTAATGACCCAATTTCATTGACAGGTGATCTCGGGGAATGTAGACACAATAATAATAAAAAGATCCTGTGGACATAGGACACAGGACACAGGAGAGGCATTACTTTACAAAGACAACAAATGTAATGAAATGTAATCTTCAGGACACAAATGTAAAGCTTTTCCCACAGGTAGCTTTCGCGACTCTTGGGCGTTGCGTGTCCTACAATTGCATGGTTTGGCCACTAAAATAAACCGAGACAAGCATTTACACATGTCGAGCTACATCAGGAGATTCTGGCTTTTGTTAGACACACAGATGCTTATTGTGTCCAATGTAGGGGATGTTCACACTTCATAAAGTTGGTTCTTGGTAATTTAGTGTTGAAACAGATCGCTCGTTGATTTTAGAAAGGAGGCAGTTAGGTAGCAACGGTCGACGGAACAAGCTCGGAAACAGTTACCTGTGACCATTTGCTGTTAATTACTTTTCCTCTTTGGTGTAGTACACAATGGACGAGGCGTCCAAACATGGTGGCCCACCCCTCTTCCTTTCCAGCTGCTTGTACTGCATTAGCATTAGCTTGTTTCTTTGTGGCTGCCACCTGGCAAACTGCTCACACAGATAAATAACATAGAAATGGCAGTGGCTAGTCAATATACACTTAGTTGATAGTTATTCTTATCTTTACACTATATACATAGATGGGGTGGACAAAATATTGGAAACACCTCACCGTACAATGCGATACAATTCAACAACACCACAAACTACAGCTTCCAAAATGGCCATAAAGTTGAATCAACAACTCTCTAAAACTGAGTCTCTCCACAATGGAACAGTATAAGCTTCATGAAGATAGGATTTATTGCAATTTCCAAGTGCAAGACGGCATTAGTTTTCCCTGGTTTTACAAAATAAAATTGCAACTGGGTGAATGTCACACCCAGTAGTTCGAGTTTCGATATATGTGTGTAATTCCCAGAAAATGTTCTTAGTTTTACAGCCACTGCTTTTGTGATAAATGTTACGGGCCAGAGGTTTTTCTAGTTCTCAGGGCGTCACGTGTCCTGTAACTGTTGCAACAGTACCAAGACCCAGCACTGTTCCTCTGGGCTTGCTTGTTCCACATTGGTTGATGGCAAGCGTAGCCTACTACATTTTTAACAATCCAAATGAACCAATAAAGAGCATGGGTTCCAGCATTGAGACGGGTTCAAAAGCTCGATGGTGTTTTAAGACCCCAGCGTCTCCTTCCAGGCAGCACTGCGACCGTTGACTTCAAGGCACCTAACCCTAACCTCAACCATAACCCTAACCCTAACCATTGCCTAAATCCTACTGCCTCCCAGGCAGCGCTGCCTGGAAGGAGACGTTGGGGGCTTAAAACACAGATAAACGGTTCAAAATGAGTTTACATTTGTATTATTTTTTTGTTGCTACAGTTTGCTGTCTAAATTCTGAGAGGTAGTCTGAGATCCAGTACATTTTCTTATGTACGTTTATTAAGAGAGTTCTAGCCACTGTGCTTTAAGATACTATTTATTGATTATACATATACAAGATATTAAAATAAAAGCTTTACTCACATCCAGTGCTAGAATGCGTTCATATAGATGTTTCAGGATAACAGATGTGTTTATAATGAGAACAACTATGCTCTGCCACTGGGACTAATAGGGATGACCTTTGGAGATTCTTTTCTCTCACATGAGTAGCGGAAGTAGTGTGGATTTTAAATGTGTATTGTGTGTGTATGCGTGTGCGTGTGCATGGGCATGCCTGTGTGTGAATGTGCGTGTGTGTGTGTGTGTCAACAAAGTCTGCTTTGCTGGTGTGTCCAAAAAGGAAAGTAGCTTTCAGCTGAGCTGAAATGATGATTATTAAAAAAAAGAAATGCCTTTCTTAATATGTACTGGTTGGCTGCACTGCCCTGTTCTTATTACTGTGCTCACTAGTGACAGCTGATGTACATTAACTCCAACAGGATGAAAGTTAACACTATAGTTTTCCTGTTTGGGTTTTCTTGATATTGTAAAACTGTAGAAATACAACTATATATATATTAGATAGATATATTCACCGACACGTCAAAACAGTTTAGAAAAACAGCATGAATGAAAGCTTTGCAATTCTTTGTGCAAATGTCATTTTGAGTGCAATGAGTGTGGGTATATGTGTGTGAGTGTCTGCATGCTTGTCAGTCCCTGTACAGTAAGTGTGTAATCTCCCTCCAGCCCAGCAGCGTTAAAAGCTTCACTTCCATACTGTTTTTTTTTTCTTCAATTGGGGGTTGAGGAAGAAAATCCTATTGGGGAGAAAAGACAGCATGTCCAGTTTGCGCCTGTCAAGGTAAACGTCTTGTACAGGTAACACTTCATCCCATGTTTGGACGGCTCATCCATGGTGTCGCAGCCTTAAGGATGCTTTCAATGCACCAGTGGGTTATGAAAGGTAAAGGGATTGCGCTGTTTTGATTAAAGCCACAGTGAAAAAAACTGTCATGGTTTACGGGTTAAAAGAAAGTCTGGCATAGTTCTCTGGTGGCAATTTTCCACCGCATCTATTGCAGAATCTGACTAAGATGATACACATTTCAGTTCATTTCTTTGGTGGATCAAAGAATATGCCATTGTAAAAACATAATTTTTTGACCATTCTACAACAATGCAGAATTTGTGGGCTCAACACAGTTAGCATGGTGGAGCTCTGTGCTTGGTGGATGAAAGACACAAGTTTCATTATATAATATACTATCTGTGCAACATTTTGTGCTAGTTGCTTGCTTTTCAACATAGATTCAGTCAGACACGGATTCAATAAATATGCCCCCAAAACCAGCAGATCCTATTACTTTGAGATTGTTTCTACTCTGTGAAGAAAATGTCCCCACAGCCTGTGTTTGTGGTGAAATGCTCTATCAGTTTCATTGTTTTGCTGCCTTGTTGGATTTACCTCAAACAAAGTGAAAAAGGGAGAAATGGACTGTCACGGCAAGCATGAACGCGTCCAGACCCAATAAGGCTTGACAGAATCGCCTTGACAAACTCAAAATGGCTACTTTAGGGAAGGAACACTATTCTCTGCAGGGGAGTAGAAAAATATTTTTTGAATTATTTCACAGCAGTCCGGTGTGCTTCAGCTGGACGGGAAAGGAGACGAGGAAGGGAAAGCGGGGAAGTAAAGGTGTGCATGAATAATTAACAGTCCTGAACTTTACATGGGCGACAAGAATAGTGGCTGAATTATTGGGCAGTGACGCACAAATGGCAAATGTGTTGAATAACCCCGTTCAGGTGAAGCCAATTGTGCCGTGATAAGATTAAATCTGCAAATGGTGGCTTTGACGTTGACTAATGACCTGCTGACTGTCAGGAAATCAGGAAACGGATGTTGATGGAGGGTGATACAGCTCAGTGGCATCGAAGCGACATCCCATTAATGTTGAATGAGTCTAAATTCATTACGCTCTAGCACTCCTGAGGGACATCTTCCACTTACTTCCTAATAAAGGGAGCCTTTTTTTTTTTCCGGCTGACGCTAAGTAATACAGATGTGCTCCTCGGCTGGCCGGCTTTTAACAGTCCTCTCCTCTCTCCGTGTCTCTCTCCAACTCTCTATAAGAGGGCTTAAGACTCTCTATCAATGTAGCCGTGCCAGAAGACCTTCGCAGTAAGGGGACAGGTTGCTATGGCAACAGCCAGTGATGCAACCGGCACAGAGCAACTTGTCTCATCAGGTCGGGAGTGGAAACTTTCCATAATGCACACAGGTGGTTTATATATAAATGTACAAACAAAGTAGAGACACACACACACACACACACACACACACACACACACACGTTCTGTATGAATCCACTGCCCTCATATCAAACTCCTCATAGTACTTTTTTAAAATGAATGTTACGTTTCCATTTGCTGTGATTGTGCAGTTCTCTCCATCACTTTCGCTGTGCTTAATGCTTTGGGGTCTAAAAAATCTAATTTTGAAATGTAATTTTCTCACCATTGCCGAGTGCAGCAATGAGGCTATAGGTGTGTAGGCGAGGGGAGCAGTGATTTATAGGTGCGTGCGTTATTGATTAATAATTGCAGGAAAGTTCCCTTCATCGCCCGTCGATATGATTATTTACAGCAAAGAGACCAGAGGTCATGTACGATGCCATTGCAAAAAAAAAAAACACATTAGGAAAGAAACGCCACGGTGGGCAGCAGTTATACCTGGTAAAATATTCGAAAGGAAAAAGCAACCCTACAAGGCTTCTATGGATCTCTGGTTAGCGGTCCTCAGGGGACCAATGCAGTCGATAATTGATCTTGCTGCAATCATACAACTCCCAGCGTGAAATAAAGAAAACTTCTACTCACAAAGGAACAGCCCAACCTTACCAGCTCAATATGAGAAAATCACTTCTTTAAACCAGTTAAATGAAAAGAAAAAGGGTGAAGGAGGAAAAGAATGGAGACTCTTTCAAAGGATTTTCAGAAGAAAACAACTTTTCTCTTGTCCTGCTTTTTCAACCACGCTGGTCTTATCAGGGCAACAGCAGAATGAACAAATTGCCGAAAAACAAACTGTAAAGAGCTATTCGTTTATTTTCTCAGTGCCTTGAGCTGCAGTTCTCTGCCTGAAGATGGAGGGTTTTGAGTGTGTATGTCTTTGCGTATGTGGAGGCTGCAGTATTTTTCTCATTCTCACATAAAGAGGGGACAATCAATTTCCCTCTCCTCCTCTGACCTGGCTAACACATAGAATGAACTTATTTACCAAACGGCAGTCCAGGCCTGCACGAGTCCATGCCTTTCCAGAGAGTGAGAGATAATGTTGGAGACGGAGAGAGTCTAGATGGGGGGGAGGGAGGAGCGGGAAGAGCTTTTATTAGAAGAAATACTGTATAAGAGAAAGAAAAAAAGGTGAGGGGAGGTTAAAGCGAAATATGAGAGGCAGGGGGAAATCCCCTACAATTCAAATCCTTCCCGGTTTCTACACATGTGCCTCGTACAACCCAGTAAGTCAAAGAAATCCTCACCAGCTTTAAATACTCTGAAGGTAGTGGCATAATTGATGCAGAAACAATGGGTTAGTATAGGAAAAAAGAAAGCACCAAATGTGCACCCACTGTGTGTCTGTCTATAACTGGCTTCAACTCATTGCCCTTATTTACATCTCAGTATGAAAGTTAATAGGTCATCATTTTTTAATATATGGCGGCTTAGCTTGTTAGAGGAGTTTTGCTTCTTTAAAACTTATCCATCAGCCTTTAGATCTTTATATTTTCCCTGGTGACTTTGTTGCTCAGTCACCTCGGCGACTGTTGATACTGCTCTGAGATTCTGTCGTTGCTATTTTTAGTCTCCCTTGGCTATGGTTACTTTTTTTAATTTTAATGAAGTCCCACTGGCATTCAGTGTGAATAAAAAATAAAACATACAAAAGCTACAGTGAGCAAGTCTAAGCTACTCCGTAGGTTCATTTTTCTTTAGTTTGGGCAAGTTAAGTATCGTTGTAAGTATGCCAGTATTCACAACTACTGTACAGAGAAGAATGGAGGTGAAATAACACAATATAACAGTTGAAGTCAGCGTAGGGAGGAGGTCAGGATTACACTTTCTGTTTCTGTTTCCAACCGACAGTCAAATCAGTTTTTTTTTTAAGCCTGACCACGATTATTCCATAGCCTAATCCTAACCTCAAAAATGTACCTCTTTTAACCCAAACCATGATCTTACCCTAAACCTACCCAAGTCGATTGTGTGCCTAAACCCAACCAAAGCGATTTGCAAAAGTTTTGGAAGGCAAAGACAAGTGATGTCATCCTGCTGATAGGGGCATTAGCTCAGACAACGGCGCTTCCAGGAGACATATTTTGTCGTTTCGTTTGGAGGACAACTTCTTTTTCTTTTTATTTAATATCAGGGAAGTTTCACTGATAGCAGTGATCTCTTTTTCAGCAACGCCCCGATCACACAGTTTCACATTCAAAACCTGGAAGCTGCCCTGTACACTACCGCACCAGAGCAGTTGGGGTTAAGGCCTTGCTCAAGGGCACCTCAGTGATGGTACTGAAGGAGGGCCAAGGGCTGCACTTTACAGGTAAAGTTTGGTAAGGCAATGCTAAATATTGTGTAGTCTTGTATATTGGCTCTTTACCATGCAATCCAAATGTCGTCTTTGGTTAATGTGGCTCTAATATTTCAGTGTTTATACCGGGGGGGAAAAATCATAGACTTTTGGCTTTATTAATTAGGTTAATTGTATAAAAATGTCCTCACATCAACTAGCTTTTCTTAGATTCCTTCCTTCTTTTCATGTAGTTATGTTGGGGTACCGTATATAATGTATTCATGTACACGTACGGTATTTATGTGAGGTTCTGTGGCAACAAATATCCTTGGAGAATAATAAGAATAAAGAATACTGTATATCTATCTATCTAGAGCAAAGCTGTATCCATCTCTCACTCTTTGCCTACTTCCATCAACTTCTCTGAATGCATTGGCACCACCTCTACATTTTATTTTTCATTCCATTTTTTTGGCATTCGAACCATACAGCAAGTGCATTTCTCACACCTACTTGAGTGTGAGAAGTTACTCCAAACCTGGAGCAGATCCCTTTTGTTCACTTTGCGTGGCCATATGAGAACACAGCCATTGCCAAAGCAATTAGATTAAAGCCTTGTTGAGAGACGTCTCAAAAAAACATTTCAAAACCAGTCCCAGAGCTGTATGTGGTGTGAAAGCGTGATCAGCCTGCAATCCAACCCTAATATATTGTGTTCATGGTAGAGTTACGCACCACACTGTGATTTATTGGTAATCTGTTGACCCCCATTAATTTAGCAAGGAAGGCGTGTTCTCCCACAGTGTGGGATCAATAAAGGTCTCAATGAGGGTTATGATTAGTTATGGTTCACTTAAAACTCTGCAGTGCAATAAACAAACGCATAACTACTTGCCTTCTCACGCAGAAGACTAACAAAGTATGGGTATAAAAATAACTTGACATTCATCACCATCTACATACTCAAATAACCAGTAGCCACATCTCTTAAAACGATCACTCTCTTTCTCCCTTTTCCCTTTTAGTCAAGCTATCTTTGAGTTCTCAGAATATAGCAGGTGCTGCTTATTCATAAATCAGGCCTGAAATATGACAGCTCTTGACAGCTTAGAACATCTGCCTAATCACCCTTGTTATGGGAGAAAAAATACATGAAGGGTATATGAGAAAAAAACAAAACACTTGGTTGTTTGTCTTTATCAGACAAGAGACAAGAGCAGGGAAAGAAAACAGGGAGGAAGGTAGAGAGAAAGACGTCATGAGAATGGGATAGTGAAGGCGATCGACACAGAGAACTAAACTCCTCATCTTGGGAGAAGAGTTATACTCGCTGAAAGAGAACTTGAATAATCACGCATTCCCTTATTGGTTGAGATACAGAGGGCATAGAACTAACCCTACTCTGGCGAAGATGCTCCACTTAACAGCAACCCTGCCCCTGCTAGCGTAAATATTGCTTTGCTCAACCCGCAGTGCTTTATGGGCAATGCAACCCCGAACCCCATCAGTCGTAGTGCCTTGCTATTCTTAATGAGTCGCATGGGGAATGGAACCAAACTGTGTGTTTGCATGAACAAAGTTTTTGATCTTTCCAGTTCTCTCTCAAAGCTTCCCTCCGCCCCAATGTTATCAATAATGGAGGCATTGGTGACAGAGCCTTATTCTGTCACCTCACATCTCCACAAACTCAGCAGCAGGCAGCCAGGGATGCTCCCCGAGAACGGATTACTGCTGGTCTGCAATATACATGAAGAAAACCAGCATGGCTGCCAGCGCGCTCCGGGATTCAATTATTCAGCTGAGCCAGTGTTATGAGGAGAGGTGCCCTCTTTTGTTCACGTCTCAGAGCTCGTCGTCTAAGCTTTCAGTCACCTCCAGGAGACCTGTGACGGACTCTAAATACAAAGACTTGGTTTTCATAACACACACACACACACACACACACACACTGATATTTTGTTATGCTGGCTAATTGCAAGTAGACATTGTGTGGGAGTGCGAGGGACGATTTCTCACAAAGATCAACGTCCACACGGACATCCAGAGAATGGATGCAAAGACACGCACATGCTGAGACATGTAATCGCGCATGCAAACCCACGCAGACAACAAACACGAAGACATCACACCAAAGTGCCAAAAGCTAACGTGGTCTCAGCTTCTCTGTGTTCATGCATTCCACTTTCATTCACTCCATCTCTCATCACCGTCATCAAATGTTCCCTCAGCGTTGCATTTCCTCTAACTTCATACATTAAAAAAAGGAGTGTCGGAGTGAGTAAGGAGGAGTAACAGAAGAGGGTAAAGCTCGCCTCTCTGTCACTGTTACCACAGCATGGGGTTTCAGAAACATTTTCTCTGCTTCATTTCCACTACACACTTCTCCAGTTTCCTAGAGAAAACAGAGAAAACTGGCCAGCGATGCCAACTTTGCACAGAGCCAGACGATGTCACCTCGTAGCCAAAGCCCCGTACCTGATTAGGAGAGACAGCGGCCTATCCCAGAGGTTAACAGCCATAAAGGTTAAGGTTAGCAAGTTTAATGATTTAGAAGATCAGAAGAAAGAAGAATAAACTGTATTATTCATCACATACAATGGTACAGCGCAATGTAGTCAAATTCAATCCCTGCGTTTAACCCATCCTACTAAGCATTAGGAGCAGTGGACAGCTACATACAGCGCCAGTGATAAAACAGGGGCTTGCTCAAGGACGCTTTGACATGTGGACGGAAGGGCCGGGGATCGAACCACCAAGCTTATGTTTGAGGGCTGACCCGCTCTACCTCTGATCCACAGCCACCCCTGGCAGGTGGCCTAGTTATCCCTTTCTTAAGCTAGAAAAGAGGTAGAATCTAGATCTACCAAATGCCAAAACGGAGCCTCATACTGCAGAAGAGTGCTGTGTCTGGCTTCATGCCGTATGATTGTGTGAGGCTGCCTCAGACAAACTGTGGGACCTTCTTCCTCACAGCAAACACTTAATAACAGGTCTGACTGAGCTATAAACATGTGATTATTTTTAGTTTTCTCTGAGTATCAAACTTTTTTTCTTGTCATGCAGTCAGTCAGCTCTATGTGGGTGTTAACAATCATAACTACATCTATAGGTCTGGGCTCTTGACAATGCCGACATTGTAAGTGGCTGTAGACAAAACTGTTCGAGTAAAACGGATGGTGGCTAACTTTGCTATCCATTTTTCAATCAATAAGTCTGTATTTTAGCCTAACATTAGGAAATTACACTTGAACTACAAATCAATACTGGACGATGAGGTGCGGCCCAGTATCCCAAGGATGTCCGTTCACACTGGACAAATCTGCAGTGTAAGATTTACGCCCTATGCCGATATTCAACGCCAGCGCGGTAAGTATTGTGCCCTTGATGAAGTGAGACGATAAGGAAGCGTGTGTGGACATTTTTTGACAATAACATTGAACCTAATTTGGGGTTTTGCAGATTTGTCTAATATCAATGTTCCATGTGGGTTAAAAAAAGGTGTCTGTAGTGCTGCCATCCTGCATTTGTTGTATCATGTCTTATGTTTAGCAAAATTACCTTATTAGGTTTTTTCTGCTAACCAGCATGCATCTTTCTGGCAGACTGAAGGCAGTAAAGAACATTTTCTGAGGTATATGCAAACATGATGCATTTAAAAGGTGAGTAATCATTTTTGGTTTTCCATTAGCAAAAGATGTGGCTAGTACATGGTACCTTTTTGGTACTACCTTGGTTGAGGTTTGGTTGGCTTGGTTGAGAGCTGAGCTGATAATAAAAGGTGGAGATAAAACACTGCAGACCACTGATTAGTCAGAGAGAATATTCACTAGCATGACACGGGATATCCTGCACAAACCCTTCATTTTTAAATAGCCAAGCTACCGTCAATGGTGACCAAAATGTTTTTATTTCTCGCCCGAGATTTATAAATGGCAGCCCACAAAACTTTGCGGGCACTACATACACTGTGCCGTAGTGCAGACATTCCTCTGTTTGGCTGCTGATGAAACGATCCAGGGAGTGTCGCCTTGAAGATGATGTCACAGCAGTTTCACATGGTGTTGCTATGGCAAACAGCTGAAAATCCCGCCTACACTGAGGGAATACTATCCACAGTGGAAAACGAAAACAGAAAAGTACTGGTACCAAAAAAGTTAGTTAAATCAAGCTGGGCCATACCATACATTGGAAACTAGGGATGCACCAAAACGACTTTTTCAGTCCCGATACCGATGCCTGGGCTTTGTGTATCTGTCAATACTGATCCGATATCGTTGTTGAATTAATAATACACTGTATACCTTCCACCTTATACCTTCCTTTCACCATGTGGAAGAGACTAAAGGCACCAGACTTTCCTAACTAAACATGACTTTCCTAACTGTACGTACACACCGCCACCGACTTGAGCTGCAAAGAAGCTCTGGCCGCACTGTCAAGGACGCTTGTCAGAAAGTACGGGGAAGCTTTTTGACGCTTTGGCCGCTCTGACGTGGCAGCATTCTTCGATCGTGTTCAACACACGATTGAAGAAAAAGCACAAGCAGCCACTGCACGGTCAATACATTGACACTAGAAACCTTTTATAAATTACATATATAAGGACAGAATTTGTATTGTTTGTTGGTCGCAGCAGTGTCTGTTAGCAGTTAGCTCACTCGTTAGCCGCAGCAGAATGCAGGTAGAGCGAGCAGCCGCCACCTGTTGATCCGTGCAGGACTTCACCATGAGCGGACGGTTTAGAGACCATGTGACCGGCAGGTAACGTTAAAGTGATGGTTCGGAGTAATTCACCCTAGGGTCCTTTGCAACATGACCTCGAGCCAAACACCCCCCCAGAAGCTTTTTTCACCTGGGTCTAACATTGGGCGAGTTAGCGTAGAGTAGCGTTAGCTGCTGAATAGCTTAGCGCGGGGCTAATGGACCCACGTTTGTATCTCTTAAATGACCCCACTAATAATGCCCGAAATGATACCAAAGGTCTACACTAGTATATATAGGTTATGCACTCATAAAACGATGGATTGGAAAGTTTGTAAGTACACCAGAAGTTTATGTAAATAACACTTGCCTGCTGGCTTCTGCTCTCTGCTGTTGTTGTTGCTGCTGTGAGACGAGTGCTTAGGGACATCTACAAATTACAACACCGAAAAGAGATACAACAAAAATATTTTTTAATTTAACTTATTTTTAAAATAAGTGCTGTAATATAACTAGCAGGAGACAAGTAATAATTGAGGTAAGTTTGGAGACATTAGCTTATTTAATCATTAAATTAATACATATTTTTGTTGTATCTCTTTTTGGTGTAGTAATTTATAGACTGCCCTAAGCACTCGTCTAACTGCAGGTAGCAGCAGCAGCAGCAACAGAGAGCAGAAGAGAGCAGGCAAGTGTTCATAAACTTCTGGTGTACTTACAAACTTTCCAATCCATCGTTTTATGAGAGCATAACCTATATGTACTAGTGTAGACCTTTGGTATCATTTCGGGCATTATTAGTGGGGTCATTTAAGAGATACAAACGTGGTGCCATTAGCCCCGCGCTAAGCTACTCAGCGGCTAACGCTACACTACGCTAACTCGCCCAGTGTTAGACCCAGGTGAAAAAAGCTTCTGGGGGGGTGTTTGGCTCGAGGTCATGGTGTAAAGGACCCTAGGGTAAATTACTCCGAACCATCACTTTAACTGGTCCCTATACGCAAACAACGTCATATCATAAATGATAGGAGAACCCAGCAACGGTGATTGTGAGCTTTTCCTCCCTTTTCTCTGAACTAATGGTTTGGTAGGAACGAAAGTTTACATCGTATGTTTCTCTGGAATCAGCCAGCAAGAAGGACGTCTATATTCCGATTGGTTGCTGGCGTTTGCCGCTGCTTGCTGCTGAACCGCGTCATAGCTCATTACCATAAAGTTGACATACTTTCAACTTTCTGATTGACGCTCTGGTCGCTAAAAACGCGACGCCGACAGATTTGCCTATCCTTGCAGCTGAGAGAAGCCAGCTTCCATTGAAAATGAATGACTTCCGGTAACTTTAGAAGCTCAAGTCGGCGGCAGTGTGTACGTACAGTAACTAAGACAAAATTACATAGATGTAATGTATTGAATTCTTATATATTTGTATACTCAACTCTTCCAGCATGCGACACACGTGCAACAGAGTGAAAAAAACGAACTTATCCGATCTTAATATCGGATATCGGATTGGTGCACCCCTATTGGAAACACATCATCAATGTCCCCCCAAACGGTGCCAAAGAGCTAGAGAATCTAAAATTAATTTTCTGAATTCATGTGTTCTGGGGAAGGATGCCATTTGAAAATGATATTTATGTCAGCTTTCAGATGGTAAATACTCCTTGCAGGGCTGATTACTCTATTTCCCTGACACCTGCAATGGCAATAAGTTGGAAATGTTATTTTCAAATTAAACAAAAATTAACCTTTCCTTTTTATTGCACGAGTATATTTTGTGATTACAGTTCCAAAAAATACACAGAACTGAACTGCAGAATTTTTCTTTCATAGTAGACATAGTAGTGCTGCAAAATTTTGCTCAAATTACTTGCTAAGTGCCAGTTGGAGGGTTCAGCGTTGGATGGTTTGAACATGTCACCACTTCAAGTCACTCCATTCTGCCAGTTATTCCCATATGACCAGACTTTTATGTTATACGCTGCTCTTGCCGGAGGGGGCTCAAGCCACCGGCAGTTTTCTTCAAACTAAAGAGCTGGAGAGGAAACTGGGCCGCCATGCTGGCTCCCACCATGGAGAGGAGAGTGCTCTGATTTTTTTTCAGGATTTCTGGAGAGAGCCCAAGTCAGTGGCAGATGGCAGCAGGATGAGACTCAGAGACAACCTGGGGAGAGCTTGGAAGGCGTGCCAGGAAGCGGCAGCTCTCAAGTGCTGAGCTGGTCTTCACTGGATAAAAGGTAGGCGGCCTCCTCCATATGCTCCTCATCGCTATGCCTAATCACAACGAGGTGCCCATAGACTCATTGCCATAGTCACCAGAGAGACTTCAGGATAGTTGGAGAAGAAATTAGCAATTTTGCAGGCCAAAGCGTGTTGAATTGTGTTTAAAGCAGGAAATGGAGCCAACTAGCCTTTTGCCAGTCAGTATTAGTGCCACCATATGGGAAAAGGGAAAATAGGACAGGGGATCCTTCTTGATCTCTCTGTTTCAGTGAATTTGAGATCCAGGAGGTAAAGGGTATTATCTTTCCCTAAAGCCTATAGATTATTATCGATGTGCCCGGCTGAAAAGCCACTGCAGGAAATATCGAGCGCAGAGCTTCTCCCCATCATTTGGGGTTGATGAAAGCGGCTCCTCAAGGGAGATGCCGGGGCCGGCTGAGCTGTGGGTGCCCTAGTGTTGCACCCTGTATATAATGAACCCCATGGGGCTCCTAGCTGTTCACTGGGATAGCCCCCTCTAGTTGCTCTCCTGCCCAGACAAATTCCCCTCCTCTCCTCCCTTTCCACCTCCTCCTCCTCCCATTTCTTTCTTCTCCCTTTTCTTCTATCACTGCCGTCCCTCTTAGTGAACCAGAGGGAAAAAAGGATGGCAGAGTGATGTCAGTGTAAAAAGTGACCTCCTCCTCTCTCTCTGCCTCCTCCTGGGTTGACTTGTTACTTGTGCACTAGTCCAAAGAGAGAGTAAAGAGGCAAATAGAGCCTATTAAAAGGTCAAACAGTGTCTCGTCTGTTGCTAAATAGCCCTAAAAGGTGAAGAGCAAGCTTCAAAAAAAAAAGGGGGGGGTGGGCCCCCCCCCCCCTCAACCTGAACTTTTCTCTGCAGGCACCTCCGAAGGCCATAAGCTCACATAATGTACACACACACACACACACACACACACACACACACACACACACACACACACACACACACACAGTGATAATGGATGGGTAAATGATAGAAAAGGAAAAAGTGCCTGACGGAGATTTAAATTTATAGGCGGTGTCCAATCACTGCTGGCTTTAGCGTTAGTATTATAGCACCACACCCTGCCAGCCACCGCTGTGGAATTAATTGCCTGTGATGTGAACGTAGCACAAAAAAGTGCCACGCTTTTGCGCTTTTCATTACCGTGTCGGGAGTCTTTCTGTGAGTCTTTGTGATATTTTCTAAAAAACAAAAAAAAAAAAAAAAAAAAAAAAAAAAAAAAAAAAAAAAAAAAAAATTTTTTTTTTTTTTTTTGGAAAAAAAAAAAAAAAAAAAAAGAGAAGAAGAAAAAAAAAAAAAAAAAAAAAAAAAAAAAAAAAAAAAATTTTTTTTTTTTTTTTTTTTTTTCTTACACTTAGCCCATCCTGACCCACACCACTGTGGCTCCACTACATAACAGCTGCGTACACAAACACACAAGTGGCTGCTGCACCTACAAGCACCCACACACATGCGCACACACGCACACACACACACACACACCTCAGAATTCACCAGGGCTGGAAGCTTATAAAATGGTTGGCAGGCTGGCAACCAAGCTCTTATTTCCCAAAATTGACAGAATGGTCACCATATTTTGTTTATGATGGAATGAAAATGGTTTTGTGTAATTATGCCCCATATTTTAACCATGAGTAAGTGATATCAAGAATGATTAACATCATAACAAATGTGTGTATAGTTCTCTCTCTGTCTCTCAGTGTGTAAAGTGTATTTCACTAAAACTTAAGTGGCATTTTTTTTAAATATAATGAACAATGATGAAATAATATTAACTAATTATATTTAGATTACTGTAAACATTTAGCCTAGAAATCTAGATGCACCCTAGTGGCAGCAAATTTATTTTGCAGCCAGGGGGGGGCCTAGGCACTCTCCGTTGGCTTGCGAGTTGGAAAAAGCAAACTCTGGTCAGGCCAATCGCATTGTGTATAGAGTCGGTGGGCGGGCTTATGGCTGCTGCTGCTGCTGGGAACAGCGGTCTTCTGGAAGACTTGGAGTTAAGCTTTTCTTTGGGAAAAGAACAAAGATCGGCACAGAAATCATTCTTAAAAAAGGAAAATGTGTTCGGAGTTTTGCCGACCGGATACGGCAAAAGTTTAATCTATCAACTAGCTCCGCTACCTTCTTCGTTGCTCTGCCTGGTTGTAGCGCTATCCTATTGCGTGCAGAGGGAATTTGAAAGCTAACCGTTTATCCCGCCCCTCGGATTGAGCACTGTCAATGGTGAGTTCCCAGACCCAACATCTTGATGTGGGTCTGGCTTGTCAGGCTAGTAAACATTAGCAAGGTAATATATTTAGGATCTGTTTTGTCATTTCTCATTCATCATTTCTCCGATTACTGTAAGAGTCAATCTCTAATGTGGAGATGCAGCACATGATTTGAGGCTTGAAAGTGTTCTTCTATCTTCTATCATGATTTATTCAAAATCCCATAATGGTGGTTAATAGGTCTGACTAGAAGCCTGGTTTTCCGTATTTATATATAAAGAGCAAAAGGTAAACTGTAACTTCCAGGTTCTGCTGCAGAAGTAAGAAAACCTATTTCAAAATCAAATTGACATGAATTCCTACAAAACCAACAAGAAAACCTTATGTTGTGTGGTAGACTCAATTTATTTAGACAGGGATAGTAAAATAAAAAGTTATATCCTTGTTCATTTATTATTAATTTTTTAGCTGCATTTACCAAGCACCGTTTTCCCACAACCCTAGAGCTACGAGAATGAGCTGGAAAAGCCAAACGGTGTAAATGTTTAGGGTCAGCAGAGATTACAGATAATGCATAAAGGTGACATGAGAAGAGAGCATTGAAAAATATCATGGATAAGGAAGTTATAATTACTCATTTTTATTACAACAGGCTATGGATAGTGAACCCCAGATATCATTAATTTTGTCAGAGAGACCTTTAAAAGCTATCCTCAATGACAGACTGTATTGAGTTACAGAAGCTAGTGGAACAGTGGCTAGCCAGATGATGTCAGACCTCTGGCTCTTGATTCTGAAGCTTAGTATCCTTAGGGTGCAGCTATTGAAGTGCTCACCCCTTCAGAGCTGCTAATTAACCCCACTACTCATTAACCCAGGAAGAAGATTCCACACCAAAGGCAAAGGTCACATTTTTCTGTAACATAGAAAATTGGTTGTCAACAGTGCCAAACATACCAAACAAGATGGTTGACGGCAATTTTGTTGCCCAGGGCAACGGGGCAACTGCTACTGTCGAGCCCTGCACACATTCATGTCGTTCCTTCCATGCATTCCTCTATGTCTTTAAATGAGGCTTGGCACGCCTGTGGATGCGCTTATCAAATGACACCACATTCCACTCTACACTGCATATTTCCTCCATAATAAGACATGTGTTTGAACACTCCTAACTGCAGACAACTGGGAGGGTTGCACTATACATTGAGGCTGATTCAAGCAGACGTATTTGTTTCTCTAGAGGTTGAGGGGTGTTTTGTGTATCATGGCATACATATATGCCCATTATAAACAAGCTTTTACTATTAAAGTGGGGGTGGTGATGTGTGTGTGTGGGAAATAGAGTGGAAAAGAGGGAAAACGACAAGGACATAAAAGGTGAGGAGGAAAATTTGCACACGTAAAACGGCCTCCATGACATCAATCATGTCTGTCCATTTAAACCCTTGCCGCATGGTCCAATTTAGGCCTCTTAAGCTGATTATATGCACTTTTTTTTTCTTTTATTTTCGCTTATTTGCCATGCCTAAATGGAAAAGCTTATTACAGAAGAACTGCAACAAAAATCATGTATGAGGCTGCATTTGAAACCTAAATGCTTCTAGTTTCATGCTAGTTTAGCATGTGATT
Organism: Perca fluviatilis; assembly: GCF_010015445.1. Taxonomy (NCBI): domain Eukaryota; kingdom Metazoa; phylum Chordata; class Actinopteri; order Perciformes; family Percidae; genus Perca; species Perca fluviatilis. Next base: position 30,354,705 of record NC_053116.1, on the reverse strand, counting down.
AAAACACAACCTAAATCAGCTCAAACATGGTTCAAAACATTTTTTTTTGGTCCTCGTTCTTAATAAATCATATATATTTATAACAATACGTAAGACTTGCTTTATGCCACACTATGCAAAACACCACACATACAGTACCTTCTACATCATGTCAACAACACCTGTATATATACTTTGTTTTCAGACGTCTAGGCCTAACCTTATTGGAGCTAGGGAGTTTTCAGTATGTGGTGTCACTAGGGATGTAAAGATTACCGGTGTAACGGTAAACCACGATCAAAATGTTGACGATAACAATTACCGTTTTCATTCAAAATATCATTATTATCACAGTGGAGTATCACAGTGTAGAAACTGAAGTTTAATTCTTCCCAGCTTTAGCCGTGTCTCCTGAAGTTGCCGCGCAGGCGCACTGCGTAGCCTACAACGTGCGTTTCTTGAAGTTGGAATCATGGCGGAAGGAGGAGATGATAGCGCTGAGGACATTTATCAGCCCTCTAAGAGGACTAAGTCTGAAGCATGGGCAATGCCGAAGGACAGTTGATTGAAGATAGTTATCCTGTCTGCAGAACGTGCAGGGAAAAAGTTGCTGCTAAAGGCGTTACATGCTGAACCCTTGTTCCTTTGATGTTAAAAGTTGCACTTTTGATAAAGTGTTGCCTATGTTTTTGTTTTGTTACACTTTTTGAAACTATTTCAGCTTGTGTAGGCCTATCAGTGCTTTCTGAACATATTGAAAGCACTTTTAAAAATACCGCGATAATACCAAATACCTTGATAACTTTGGTCACCATAACCGTGAGGTTAAATTTTCATACCGTTACATCCCTAGGTGTCACTAGTGTGCCGAACCTCTCCAAAACCTCATCAAGTGAACAAATTGAGCTACATGCTTTCACTCACTTCTGCGACATTGGACAAAACATACTGAAGCATTTAGATTACTATAAAACCGTTAACATTCATTCAAATGTTGCTAATTATAAAATTCTCAATTTGATATATTCTGAATATTCAGAACTTGGATTCAATTTTATGAAAAACCCTTTTAATTATTTTTGATCAGTGGACACTCATGGACTAGTGGAATATAAATAAGCCAGGAATGGACCCAGATTCAGCGTTAAGGACCGGCTCACAGGTAGGGTAACGTCATGGTTTCTCGTCTCTTTTGTTCGTTAGCATGAGCACCAAGATTATGAATCATGCGTTGGTGCTTATGATTTCCTTAAAATGAACTGAATGATTGAATTGGGGCAAATATAACTGATCTAACTATGTGTAGCAAGTCCGTATTGTAAGGCTTAATGTGAAACACGTCTGAACTACGGGGACCCAGTGGGATTAATGCGAAGATCAAAACATGCACACCCATATATACACACATGAGAAAAAAAAAAAGCATTACCAAAAGCTTCATTATGTAAATTCACATTTTCCATTCATGTATTGTATGGGCTAAAGGACAGAGAGAGCAGAGACTGTGCACTGCTCTTTAATAAAGCTCTCTCTGAGGTGTCGTAACACCAGAGAGTGGAGGAAACTTTGCCTAATGATATCATTAAAGACATAGTCGTGTGTGTGTGTGTGTGTGTGTGTGTGTGTGTGTGTGTGTGTGTGTGTGTGTGTGTGTGTGTGTGTGTGTGTATGTAGGCTGTCCTGTTCACTGTTGCCAGTAGTAATGCCATTAGATCCACTATCTGGTCTTAACAGCCCAGTGAGGTCTGTGTACCTTTTATATTGATTGACACCTTTTGTGTTAGTTTGTCCATCCTCTGGGACATCGGAGGCCAGGCTGAGAGCAGCCCTGCAGCTGTTCGGGATTCAATGTCTGGTTCAAGGACATTTCATCAGAGCAGATGTTTGCCCGAGATGTCGGGGCTGCTGCTGGTGGTGGTGGTGTAAGAGAGCCTCCTTAAAGCCTCATAAAGCATTAGTACGTTTACATTTGCACAAACACATTCATTTAATAAGTGGATCTAATATAATCTGGGTGATAAATCTAAAAGGTCTGTTGACGTGAAGCTGGCTGTTAAATCTGCACTGGACAAGGTTAACTCCGAATCACAGCTTCAGTAATGTGATAATTATGGTATGTGCTCATTTATTGCTCCCTGTTGGCAAACTCTCTTTGCTCAAGCCACATCCTGGAGTTGCCAGGGGTTCAGTGGCTTGGTCAAACAAAACCTTGTTATTTTTCACACCAATGAATCAATTACTTGAGAAAATAATCATAGATTAATCAATAATAAAAACAATCATTAGGTTCAGCCCTAGTCTTTTGATTGGTGGAGTGGAAAATGTCAATTTAAAAAACGACAGATTGATTAGTCATTTGACAGAATACTAACTGGCTAATTAGAGCATTCAGTGGTTCTCCGTATACATGTTTCCTGCTTTTCTGTTTTATATGACTATAAATTAAATACTCTTGGGTTCTGGACTGTTGGACGGACAAACAAGCAAGCTGTCACCTTGGGCTCTCTCTTACTTTTTGACGTTCTATACACTGAATGATTACTTGATTAATTACAAGATTAAAAAAAAACAATTCTGTCAAAAGAAATGCAACCGCAGTAATTTGGGTTCAGCATTATGCCTGCTTACCTGCAAGAGTAAATGTTATATCTTTGTGAATCTTATTATTACTAAAACTAATAATTGGTGTTCTGGGAAAAATCAAACACCTGTATAAAAATGTGCACATTGTTGCAGGATGAACAGGTACCAGCATTGAGACAGAGTTGGTGGGATATGAGCAAATATATACAGTATATGATTGTGTGTGTGTGTTTGTGTGTGTGTGTGTGTGTGTGTGTGTGTGTGTGTGTGTGTGTGTGTGTGTGTGTGTGTGTGTGTGTGTGTGTGTGGTCTAATCTCGACAGACAGGTGTAAGGAAAGAGATCAGTTATGAAGGAGCAAAACAATAACAAAAAAAAGTGCAACTAAACCCCCCCCCCCACCCCTTCCACCCATCTCTAGTAATCATTGCAATAAACCCGTGTGTATGTGTGCTCTGTTTTTATTCAGTTTGTGGTGCTGGTGCTGTTACAATGACCTTACTTCAGGCTGAATAGACAAACTGTATTGGACACTGTGAAACCCAGGGCAGTGAAGTATTGTTAATCAATTTAAAAGACCACAGACACCAATGTACACAACTCCTTACAACAGGTTTAGAGTGAGTTGTAGTGCTTAATTCGGTTAATCAACTGGCTATTGGGCTACAGTATATGATTGCAATCTTCCATTTTTATCATCAGTATATGATTTCACTTATTGAATTACAGCCCAGTCCTACAATCAAAAAACAATTCCTTGTTCATCAAATAAAAAATTAACTGCTTTCACAGTATATTCATTTCACATCTTTTGCTGTTTTTCTATGTTCAATATTCTTGTCAGTTGAATACTTTGGGGTGTTCTGGTAACGTGATTGGAATCTTTCATTATTTTTTGACAAATGTATTCATCTAAACAATTGTTCAAATAAAACAAGCAATCAAGAGGTTAATTAATGATGGAAATAATCATCAGTTGCCAACCACTGTGTCCTGGATAACATTGTAACCACACCTTCTCTTACAGTAATTGTTGAAGTGATTGAAATTTAAATAAAGTTATGATAAATCATAAATGATCTCAATGTTGAAAATGGACCCTTTTTGAAGGAATAGGCTAATAGCGCACAGTAATAAAATCATATGAAAAAGAGAAGTTACTGAACAACTTACAGCTAACAAAAGCATTTCATATCACCTTAAAGGATAAGTAAAACGAACCTAGGTTAATAAAGATGGTACGCCACTTATCGTCTTCTGATATGACTGACATTTAGGTTGAAGAAAGCAGCGGACCCCTGATTATAGTTAACGCTTATTCGGGCGAGGGGAAGTAAAAACAAATCCGCTATTTATACCACTAAGGCACAAAATATCACACACTTCATATATGGGTCTCTGTTAACCGAAGACAGTAAACATTGTGTGTACAGTCAGTTTATTAAAAAGATATTTAGAAAGACAGTAGCTCCCAAGACGGCGCCGCCTATACGCAGAACGCGACTGGCCTTATAATCTATCTTTTTTTAATAAACTGTCTGTACACTTACAAAGTTCTCCATGCTTCGGTTAACATTTAGGGGCCCTCATTATGCTACCGTTGAAGTGTGGTGATATTTTGAGCCTTTTTAGTGGTATAAACAGAGATTTGTTTTTACTTTCTCTGTGCCCCGAATACTAGCGTTGTACGCTAATCAGCGGTCCGCGCTAGCTTGTTTCAAGCTACAAACGCATTCGATTAGCATGAACACATGTCCCAGACAACGATCGAGTGGGTACACATCTGTTCTTAACCCCTAGATTCGTTTTGCGCTGGAATTGTCCTTTAATTGGAAATGGATGAAAGGAAACTATGAAACATAAATAGCATTATACATATGTGCAGAATGACCTTAAAGTAGAAAAGCAGGGGTAATAAAAGAAGAAGCATTCAGCAAAGTTTGTAATGAATAAAAAAAACAAGACCATCTGAGGGGGAAAAAAACATTGAAACTGCTGGGTTTTAAGCAGTTGTGTTTAAGAGCATATTCCATTCACATGACAATCTATTCATCCATCTGTTGCGGAGGAAAGGTCATTTTACTCCTCAGCTAGGCCTGTTTTTCCTCACTCTGGAAACACACTGGTCTGGTTCACACATCCTGCAGACTGCTTTAAATTCACCATGAAAGATTTTGTGATTTAGCAGAGCTATCCAATCTTTAGGAGAGACAACTTTACTGGCTTTGCTGTAAAGTTTAAATTAGGGTAAAAAGCAGAGCTGGATGAAATTAAGTCAGCCACTGTGGGTAACTTTTGTGGCCGCTGTATTCATCCAACAAAATGTACAATCCAGTGAACTGCCTGAACAGAACAGAAAAGCGCCAGAGTGGATCCAGATTCCAACAGAAGGAGCGAAGGCTAAACAAAGTGCTGGATTGAGTTTGCAGCCAAGCTGGGATGTCAGGTAAATGGGGTCGCTCCAAATGGCAAGCTTACACTTTGCTGGAAAAGAGTGTAAGTCATTTAGGTACACTTACCCTCCAAAATTAGCTGTCAGCAGCACCAGCCATAAACTTTAAGCATTCAGTGTTTCCTCTATGTTGATATTACCGCGGCGGCCCGCCATGGTAAAATTTCTGCCGCCACGGTATTAGAAATAGGGCGGACGCACAACAGGGTTTCCGCTATGTACACCACGCACCACCGCTCCTTCAGCTGTTTATGAAAAATCATAAAGTCATAATTACACGACTCTGCAGAGCTGTCTGCTCTACTGAACTCAAGCAAACTGTCATCTCCTCTCAAATAAACAGGGCAAGCACTACTTGTCACTCAATGTTAGCCAAAGTGACAAACAGCGACGAAAGCCGCAACATTAAATCCGCACTCACGCAGGTCCCGTGAAATATGACAGCTACAGTTTATTGGAAAATAGCATTGTGGACACTGAATTTGATGAATTTACCGTTTATCAGACCGCAGATTTAACAAGAAGTAAAGAACTAAAGTTAGCGAACGCTGCGGTGACGGTCCCTCTGCCTTTGACTCCACGTTGCAGGAGACGCTGTATTCGTAGACGTTAAAGCCCGTACACACCGGGACGAATATCGGCGCGCGTTTTTCAACGCGTTTTTTGTGTTCACACCCAAGGGGTAGAAAGCTATGAGCTATTTTCGCTGACGATGAGCCGAGTGAACATGCAAATTAATTCCCTGACATTAGATGGCGCTTTTTCTTGTATATGTATCTCGCAGGTTTTTCCATTTCTGTTTTACCTCCTCCACTACACCACACAAACGATGGCGATTGTCAAACGTTTGTGGGAAAAAGTTACAAGCCTATGTACATGAAAGACAATTAAGTGAAATGAAACTCACCATCAAGGCCCATTTGCTCTGCAATACCACTCCATAGCAGTTCTCTTTTGTCAAGATTTTTGTAGTCACTCTGCGTTTGTCATTAAGTGCTTTATGTTCCGACACCAACGAGACCAGCAGCTCTACATTCTCATTCTCATCTTGCCTTGCATCTTCCTCGTCTTATTTCTTCCCGGCAGTGTAGACGCTACTTGGCGTATATCTTCTTCGCCGTTACGTATGTGTGCTCGGCAAGACCGTTTTGTGTTTGAGCGCCCCCAAGTTGTGTTTACTGTAACTTCAGAAGCTCCAGACACGTGAGCAAAAGCGGCAATCTCATTGGTCGGATAGTTTTTGACGCAGCGCGTCAAACCAAAAAAACAAACCCGATGCATTTTTTTTTTAAATGACGCTTTTACGCGTGCCGCGTCGGTGTGCACACTCACATTGGCGCCCTTTGTTTAGTCACGAGGCGTTAAACGTCGGCGAATATCACGCGCGAAATTCGTCCCGGTGTGAACAGGCCTTTACTGTTTTAAAACCATTTTCCAGGTTAGTCATAAAGTCGTAATTACAAGACTCTGCAGAGCTGTCTGCTCTACTGAACTCAAGCGAACTGTCATCTCCTCTCTCTCCCCTTAGGGTGAGCAACTGGAACAGTGACAACTCGCAAAGTCATGGCAACCAAATAAACAGGTGCACACCGCTCAAAAAAATGAAAAACATAGCTAGTAATGTTCACTCAGCGTTTTGTTTTGTTGTTAAACTGTGTGTAAAATGAGCAGTGACGTTAAGTCACCCTACAGTACCGTCTATTTGCTGGATGGTTTCAAGGTAACGGTCGGTAGCTAACATTAGCAGATAAGCCCGTATTTTTTGACGTTCAGCACCCCCTCCTGCCGCTGCGGAAAAGAATTCTAGAGGAAACACTGGCATTAGTAGTTGTAGACTCAAAGGCAAAGTTACTTGATATTACCTCTACTTGTGTAGACTTTACTGTCTTGATTTTTTCCAATGCAGATATGCATTTACCACTGCTATTTCAAAATAAAAGCACATTCAGGGATGGAGATTTACCCTTAACTCTTTTATAAGCACTGGAATTCTTCAAACCAGCTTTAGAATGAAAGACTCATATGACACACACATACAGTAGTACACACTCCAAGCTAAGTTGTGCAACACCCTAGTGCTATGCCCTGTGACAGGATGGAAAGCAGGAAGGCAATGTTTGCTTCCATGTCCAGTGGAGCCTTGACTGCTGTTTGTGTTTTCCTGTGTGAGGAACTGTGCGTTGTGTGTGTGAAGGCGTGTGAGATCCCATTCTGCACTGAGACAATGCATTCCAAGGTTTGTGTGTGTATGTGTGTGTTAATGGTCTGTGCAGCCAACGGAACGGAGTGGAAACCTACCGCTGATCCATCCTCTCTAGGATACACAAACAAGTGTGTGTGTGTGTGTGTGTGTGTGTGTGCGTGTGCAACAACAAGTGAGCGCCTGCAGGTGTGTTTAATGATGTGTGTATTTTATCTGAGACCACATAGTGAGTGAGTGAGTGAGTGAGTGAGTGAGTGAGTGAGTGTGTGTGTGTGTGTGTATGTGCGTGTATGTGTGTGTGTGTGTGTGTGAGAGAGAGAGGTCTGATCTCAACAGACAGGTGTAAGGAAAGAGATCAGATCAGTTAGCAAGGAGAAAAACAATAACAAAAATCACCCTTTGTTAAAACGGCTTTTAATTTTACTCCATTACTGTGCGACAAAAAAGAAGAAGAAAATATTAGAAATGCAACAGTATGACAACAAAACACGGCTCATTCACAGACACTGGTTTCTCTCTTCCCATTCTGTCCCTTTTCACTCTGAAGCTTATCTATTACGCTGGCAACAACCAATTTAAATGGAAAACACTTTTAATGTGCAGCGACAAACACATCGCCTGCAAACGAGACAGTCTTTTAAAAACATTGCAGTTTGTATATGTTAACGGCTTTTTTGGCTGAGTGATTCAGCATCTCCCAATGTTAAACACATATGGAAACGCAGATAAATGCTTCTCTTTGTCTACACCGTCTCACGCTCGCTTTCCACGCTTATTCTGCAGCCGCTTTTTCCTTTCTACCTTTGGGAACAGAGTGGGAAGACAGAATGCGGGGAAGGTATTCATTTCTGAATCATCATCGACTCAACTGCATATGTTTCCCCCCCGGAGGGCACGCTAATGATCCTTAGCCCGAATGACATATGTGTGAGGCCGATTAGGACGCCACATCCTGACAACGTATCAACAGGGATCATGTCAGGCGGAATTAGTTTAGCTCCCAGTTAGGTGGGCTGGAGACAAGTTTGGAAAGTGAGACAGGTGGAATTATATTGCAAGGATGACTTCATGTAAGATCAAAAAGCAAAATGAAGCCTGGAACAAATGTACAGTAGCTTCTTGGTGCTTGTTGTTTCATTTCAGAGCTGCAGAGACATAGAAGTATGAAAGGCATCCTGGGCTGCAGGTGAACCACACTGAGCAATATCCTGCCTCTAAACCTTCACTTTTGTTTTGATCGGAGCCGTCCTTGGCTCAGGAAAACATTACAGCATGAGCTCCTTCTTGCCTTGTCTTTTGTTTTCTTTTCATATGAAGTCTGGCTGCTAGTGTCTCACGCTGCCTTCAAGGTCTCCTTAAAAAGCTCACTCTTTCAAGTTCACAAACTGCAAAATGGACACTGTAATGGACTAAGTTGCTTTTGTTTGTTTTGGAAAGCATGCAGGACAGAGCTTACTTAGAGCTGCTGGAGAAAAAGGGAAAAATGTGCATTTTATGTTTTCTTCAGTTCATTTTCTACAGTTGTGTAAATGCCAATGGAGACTTAAACGTACAGTATGCAGATTAACAATAATATAATCATTACACTGTGCTGTTTATGTACATAAAAAACCATAGACTGTATTTAAATATGGAAGACATAACAGCTCCCCAAAAGTGAACCCAAAACATCATCATCACCTCCTGGTGGCTGGCTGCAGTATAGGCCCCTTCCATTTTAGCAGAAAGTCGAAGTATGCTCCCCAATTTTTTTCTGTCATTGTAGGTAGTTCTTATCACACTGATGTATGTTCAAGTGTTCATTTCACTCATACGTTTGGTTTTAATTAGTTACTTTATGCTATTGAAGTGGGCGTGATGTCATGATTGACAGCTGTGATTGACTCAAGATTGTGTCCGGCAGGTACACATGAAGGTACCTCCATACATGTGATACATATGAAGGTACCTCCATACCGCGGCTCCAGACCCCGATCACTAATTGTGCAGACTCTGGCTCCAAATGACATCACCAGCGCAAGATGGCAGCACCCGTATCTCCTAGCTTAGCTTCATTTTTGTACAGTGGGAGGAAGTGGGGACGTGTCGCCCACCTTTGTATACAGTCTATGATAAAAACACATCAACAACTCAAATACATGACTTAAATTATAATAAACATTAATTTCTGAAACCCTCTTGTCACCAGTAAGATCATATCTCAGC